>NW_023658221.1:0-22500 GCF_015228065.2 Penaeus monodon
ATATATACTAACCTATATACTTATTTATTATGCACTATATCTATGGTACTTTTTTTTTTCTATATTTTTTTTTCTTCTTTTGTAATTTTTATAAAAAAAAACTTTTTTTTTTTTTCTTATTTTTTCTATATTTTTTTTTTTTTAATTTATCTAAAAAAAAAAAAAAAAAAAAAAAAAAAAAAAAAAAAAAAAAAATAACTATATCTATATATTTATTTATATTATATAGGTATATCATATTTTTAATTAGTTATATATATTATATATTATTATATTTTAAAATATTTTTTATTATATCTATAGATATATATATATATATATTATATTTTTAATTTTACTATATTCTATAGATTATTATATATAATTATCTATATATATATGTAATTATATAATTATCTTCTATATATTGATATTATATATACATATATTTATATATTTATATATATACATATTATATATATATAGTTTTATATATATTATATACCATATATTATATATTATTATATATCATATATCAATTATAATATATTATATTATATATACTTAATAGGTTATTACTTATAGTATACATAGTTTATAGTCTAAAAAAAAATAGGCTGTGAGCTATGCTTTGGTATAGGTAATGCAATGTCTATTGACTTTTTTTGGGAGTTCTGGTCACAAGTCTGCAGTGTGGAATTCTCGAACTCTGCTGTTATCACAATACCAAATCAGTCAACATCTTGTCTAATGCAGGGTAATGTACCCCCCTTCAACCTCCCTCTTGGGGGCTAATGCCCCCCCAACCCTGCCCAGAAAAACAAAAAATTCTTCCAAGTATGCGCACACAACCCTGCTGTGGGTAGAGCAAGAATTCCACAACTGTGCACTCCTGTAAAACTAGTCAAAACGATTATTATATTACATTACCATAAATATAGTCACTTTGTTCTTATTCTCAACTTGCCAAGGTATTATTATAGATGAAAAGTGTCTTATTTTTGGTCATTCTGTCCATTGTAACCAAATTTTACCTTGTACTTCATGAAACTATCCCAAAAAGACTATAACATATTTGTTAACACCAACCCTTCAAAAATAATAATATAAATAATAATAATAATAAATAAAAATAAATAATAAAGGATAAATATAACATAGTTATATCTCATTGGTATGCCTCTCTTTCTCCTAGGCTGTAAGGTATGGGTTAATTTTCGACACATATCATATTCTGATTCATTTTTCAGTTTAACAATAAAAAAAAAAAATGAATCTTGCGTCCTTTTATCGAATCAAGCGCCTCGATTCATTCTTCTAAATTTATTGTTATTGTGAATGTAATAAAAGAGACGTTCCTCTGCCTTTCATATTCATGCAATCCTTCTTTAAGCAAAACCTTACCCTTTTATGTTTACCTTATTTGCTCTAGTAACTTATTCTCTACAGTTGTCATATCCCCAAAATAATGTTTGCCGGTGGACGCGGTGATGAAGGTATCAGCTGATTGATATAACAAAGAAGCCTACGGCATATTCACATTTTTGGTTCAGATATACTGTTAAATGGAATACGTAAAAAAAAACATACATTGTATAATAGAAATAATAGCAACATTTAAAGTTAAAAAGAGAAATGAGAAATGATTACCTTTTAGATGAAAGTCGCATCGCCGAAGAACGAACAAAATTGAAACTGAAAAAAAAAAATTTGTTAAAATCACACGTGCACGTCGCGGGGCGCGCGCGCCGCGCGCACACACACACACACACACAAACCACACACACACACACACACACACACACGCACACCACACACGCACACCACCCAAAACGCACACGCACACCACACACGCACACGCACACGCCACGCACACGCACACGCAAAACGCACAACGCGCACACACAGCACACACCACACACCACACAACACCCCACACCCCACACACACACACACACACACACAACACACAAAACATAACACCACAAAACACACACACACGACCACACACACACACAAACACACCACCCAACACAAAACACACACACACACACACACACGCACACCACCACCCCACACAACAATTATATATATATATATATATATATATATATATATATATATATATTTTTTTTTTTTTTTTTTTTTTTTTTTTATCTATTTATTTATTTATAGGGAGGGAATCGTTATCAGTGGTTGCAAAGTCAACAACCTTCCTTATGTAGATAATACAATTCTCATGGCTACATCTGTAAATGACCCCCCAAAACTTATTGATGCTGTTGTAGAAGCCTACGAACACCATGACCGCCATGTCAACGTTGGAAGAAAAAAAATATGGTTTTTTCAAAGTCAGAGGTCCCCCAAACTTGTCCATTAAAACAAGGGTTATTCCACGGTATCCTTCGTCAAATTTTAGGATTCTTGTCAACTCGATGCCTTGCAAAAGGAATAAACAAGAATCGGACTGAAAAATCTTCCCCTCCAAATTCCCGGTAAATCCCCATCCCCGAAAGCTCTCAATGCAAACAAAGTCAACTGTTTAAACCTTTACTGGAGCCCGGGGCACTGACGACTAAAACTGGGCGCAATATAGAGAAAATGCGGAATGGGGTTCTTCCGCAGGTGTTGCCCCCCTTTTCACGACCGAGGTCCGCGAGGGGTCCTCAAAAGGGGCCGGACGGGGACGCGGGCTTCTAGAACTGTTTCCGAGGACACAATCAGATTCCTGGGACATGCAATCATAAGATTTTAAAAGGCCCACCCTAAGCGAAATATTATATTAATATTTTGTAAAAATCCCGTTTGTAGTTGGGTGCGTCAATTGGGTTTGATTTAAATGAAACAAAAGTTTTAAGATTCGGGGGGAAGTAGCGGATTACAACAAGTTGAAGTAGCTTTTTTTAGCTCAAAATTAGTATTACTATATATCTTGAGGTTCGAATTTTGCAGCTTTCATTTTCTTAAATTTTTTTTTTTGATTTTTGTATTTTTTTAATTACAGTTTTATGCAGTTGATTAAATTTCTTTTTTATCTTTTTTCGTTTATTTCCTTTATAATAATTGTTGTTATACAATATTGTTTTTTTCATTCCCCTTAAGATTATCTTCACGTAGGTTTTTTCAATTGAACATTTTCCACGTTTAATTATTTCTTTAAATTATTTACAAAACAACACAAAAATTAAAAACCAATAACATCACTTTTTTCCCTCTTTTTTCACCCATACCCTAACCAAAAAAAATATGAAAGTATATTTTCCCCGAAACTTTGGGGAGTACGAAAAGATTCAAATTTTAAAAAAACGTTTAAATTTTCAAAATTAGCCCCACCGTGTACCCGTGTCCGGGGAGGTGAAGCAATGGCCGCTCAGTCGGACTCCTTTTCAGTCCCGTCCCCCCCCAGGTAACTGCTGCGTCCCCGCTTCGGAACTCGGGTTCGCGAATCCTCATACCGACGACAATACGCCACTAGTTTCAAACCCCTTTTTTTTTATCACTTTGTACGCACGGGCCGTGAATTTGGGGAGATTTAATAACACCCCCAAAGAAAATCTTCAAATTTTATTAAGAAAATTAAATTCAAATTTGGCCCTGGAGCGCATCTGCAATTTATTGTCACCCCTTTGATGTGTTGTATCTGGAGATGATAACTAAGTGACAACGACCTCCAGTAATCGTTGTTTGGGATACGGTTCTTCTCCGGAAGGTCAGCGGATTGGGGTCAGTGGATCTGAACGATGACACCACCAAATAACACCAAACTTCTTGATTGCAGTTATGATTCCGAAAACCCTTCTCGATGGTACATATGCTAGCTGATGTTTGGGAAAAGCTTGGCTGGTGGTAAGTTTACGGGATTAAACACCCTCGTCATCTTCTTGGGAGGACGGCCCCGGTACTATGTCCGGGCATCGGTGCAGATAAAGGGCTTCTGGAAAATCGGGAGCTCCAACCGGGTCGCGGAAAGAACCGCTTCAGCTTTCGAAAGCCCTCTACTTCTAAAGTCCAAAAAAGACACTTTCGGGCGGGGCAGACCGTCAGGGGAGCAGCGACCTGCAAATTTTGGGGCATCGCGGAAAAAATCCCCTCCCAAGGAGCGCATGAGGATTTCCTGTTTGGAATTTGGGGTAGTTCAGGATAGCTTCGACTTTGCGGTCTTGGTTTAAACCCTTCCCCATTTTCCAACAATATTCCTAAATACTTACCGTGGCACTGCGAAGTCACTTCGCAAACCTATTGTCAATTGGCATCTTGTAATTTCTGAAAAACACCGACAACTTTCTAATGCTGAAAAAAATTTTCTGAAAGAATCAAATGTATCTAGTATACTAAACCCCAAACCTCTAATCCTTCATGTAAAGTTCTAACACGCTAAAATGTAGCGGAGTTTTTCATAAAAATGGCATAATAAATTTCGAAAATCCAAATGGAGGATAAATGCGATTAACTCGATTTTTCAGTTGCATTATCTGATAAAATCCCTTATAAAATAAATTTTTTTGAAAATATTTAGACTGACCACTGCATAAAGAGATCTCAACTCTAGGGAGGGGTAAGAGTCGGAAATTTTTTATACATTCGCCGCCTATATCTGTCACATCAATTTGTCCCCCTTTCCCTTTGGCCTAGTAACTGGAGACCCGGGGTACGAGCTTGGTACTGCCAAGCCATTCTGCATGATATTTACTTCCTCTCCATTTGCTGCTTTTTCTCGTGTTAAGACGATGGGCTTCCGTAGGGGAAAGTGTACCGGGCACTAGTTCATACTGCTTATAACTTGTTTTACCTAGTGTCGAAAAAGGGGTAAAAATTTTTGAAAAGTTAGAATCCCCTGTATTTCGTCTAAACCAAGAGATTTAGAATAAGGTTGGATCCAAATTAAATTTACAGGCTTGATCCAGGGATTAAATTTCGAGTGGTTTTTAACCAATTGATAAATTACAAGGTTTTCCCTCTGGGGCAGCCCTCTGTAAAATCGGAGTTAGGCAAAATAGAGTTTTAATCTTTTATATGAATAATTGGGGGTTTTTTTTCTAGGGTCGGGAGTTTAAATAATTATTGTGTCATTAATTTTTTTTTTAAAGGGTAAAAGGGCCCTTGGTATTTAGTGCCAGGGGAGAACCGGAATGGAATTAAGCCAGAACTTTATCACCTATTTCGAAATTTCTTGCTGGGCATTTTTTATCATTTTAAGTTTTCTTTTATTGACCTTTAAAAAAATTATCTTTTGAAATTTTCAAACTTTGGCTAATGTTTCTTGAAGATTCTTATGTATGTGAAACTGTTTGATGATCGAAGGAATATTTAAAATTTTTTCTTTTCCCCAACTTAAAAGGGCCCCCCTTACTTTCCTGCCAAAAAAAAAGTTCAAAGGAGAAAAACCTAGTGTCTCTTGAAGAGCTTCTCAAATGGCAAAAAACATGTATGGAAAACCCTTTCTCCCAGCTTTCGATTCTCCACGAATTTGGGAGCATAGATTTTAGTGTTTGGTGCCAACGCTCCAGGCTCCTTGCGACTCAGGTGATAGCGTCAAAAGGGCCCTGCTTAATACCCGTTCTTGGAGTCCCCCCTTAGAAAGATTCACTTGTGAATTGCTACCTCTGTCAACTGTCCCTTCCCCTGTGGGTCCAAAGTTGAAAACTGTTACAATTTTACAAATACCTTAGCAAATATTTTTAAGTGAAATGCTTCTGGATCCATAGGGGGACCTTACTTAATAATAGTTGTTCCCTTTTGTGGTTTTTGGCAAGGCCCCACACATCAATGAGTTTTTTTGGGGGAAAAGGTTTTCCATGGACCTGAATGGGTCGGAGAGGATAAGGGGGATAGTTGTTTGGGTTTCCCCAGCTACTTGACACCATGGCTAAATTTTGTGATTAGTGACATCCTTTTTTAAGTCCAGGCCAAAAAAACTTTAAATTTTCTGAAAATTTTCCTGCCCCGGGAATGTCCCAAAAAAACCTTCATGGGCTCTCCTTTACACTTTTTTAAACCTGGGCAGGCATCTGATGTTTCTAAACCCATGAATCATTTACAGATTCGGGGGTCGATAGAATCCATCATACGTTTTTTGTAGTAAAAACTGGGAGTTTTTAACAACTGCCATCACCTTCATTGTGACATCTTATAAGAGTTCATCACATTTCTTCTTCAATTACTTTTCGGTGTCATCAGTTTAAATTTAAAATTATCAGTTTTTTCTTTGTTATGGGTTTATTATCTGGTTTACCAAGTTAGGTTTGAAAGAAGCTAAAGATTCATCCCTTATTTTTTTGCTTTGGGGATCTTGTTACTGCACACCGGGAAAAAAGATATGTTTTTTCCTTTCAAGTTCGTTTATTTTTTAACGAAAGGGGGGTGTCGTTACCTTATTCGTATTATTAATCCCCAGCAAATCATTCCCCCGGAAAAACTTGCATTAGAATGGGGTTTTTTTTAAAACACCACCGTTACTGCCTTTTACCAATCACAATCCAGGGGTTTCAGCAACTGTTTAGGACCACCCTTTCAATAACTCAAGCCACTTTCTCACCTTTAAGCAGTTAAATATCTGGCAAAACATCTTCGTACGAGTGTTTGTCGAAAGCCGTGTCTCTGAAATATCTAGGGATATCTTTACCCCCCAAATTTGCGAACAGTGCCCCCTTGTCGAATGTTTTAAAATGGATCTTCCTAAAACGTTTTTAGAAAAGTTTAGTAGCCACAGGTTTTTAAAGGGGTAATTTTTTGCTTCTTTTGCCATTTCATTTTGTGTGGGCTTTTTTTAATTAATGCCCCCTTTTTTTTGCAAATTTACAGTACGGGTAGATTTTGGGTATTGGGGCCGATACTGTCCCTGCTATTATTCCCATATATTTGAAACCTCAGACTTTAAATATTTGTTTTCTTTCCCCCCCCGAACTACGAGGACTAAAGAAACACATCTGCTCCTTTGGCTGCTTCGTGGGGGTCTTTTCCTCCTTGTCGTGAGGTGAATCAAAAGAAAGGGAACCTTTCTTTTAAATTTCCCTCAAAAACTACGGGGTTTTGAAAATTGATCAAAATTATTACTGAAAACTTTATCCCCGCCCAAAAAAGCTCTAAGTTTCTCCGAGCAAATTCAACATATGTTTGGCTGGAAGATTTGTTCATTTTTTCCTGAAAGCCTCGATACCCAGTGTTTTATGAAAAACAGCTAAATAGCCATTTACTTCCTAATCAGTATTATCAAAAAATTTTCCTATTTTCAAGTTTTACCTACTTTTTGGTTTTATTAACCCAAAACCCGTGTTCCTCGGGGCCATTTAAATGTTTAGCTATGGTCTAAAACTCTCTAAAAAAACCCCTCAGGATTTCTTCTGCAAATACGGAGTTGTTTTCCTTTAAAAATCTAAAAATCAAATTCCCTTGATTTTTTACTTTCATTTCCATCATTTAAATTTTCGTGTCTTCTTTTTTTTCCCCCTCGGTTTTCCAACCCCCTTTCTTCTTTTTCCCTTTAAAACTGTCTCTCTCTCTCACGCTCTTTTCCTTTTTTGAAACGGTCTCCTCTCTCACCTCTTTTTCTCTAGCTCAGCTTTTTTCCTCACTTAAATTTTAGCTTGATTTTATTTAAAATCTTAATTTCCTATTTCTATAATTGTGAAGGATTACTAGTATCAAGGTCAATTTTTTCAAGAGGATAAGCCGTGGTTCATGCAGCTCTTGAAAATTTCTATTTAAGATCTTTGAGTTGAGCTTTAGTGCCTTTTTTCTGATAATTGATTCCCCATGTCTACCATGTTTGAAATCCTTTAAAAGTTTGCGATTTTAAAGATTTCCACAAAGGGGTTGGTATGAAATCAGAACATCAAAAACCATGTTTACAGCAAAAGGTTCTTTAGTTTAAATTCTTGTTTTAAATTTTAGGTTCAGAGAGGTGGGGTTTTGTTAGAATTATAATTTTTGTAGATTTTTAAAAAAACTAAAAACACACTAATCAAGCGGCTATTTTGGCAAAGCCACCATCTGCCTTCTAGCTCCCAAAAATGAGGGGGAAAATTTGCCAGATCGTCCCCCAGTTTAAACGAACCTAAACAAATTGTTTAAAAAGAGAATTTAAATTATACGAGACACTTACATTTTTGCTATACAAGACTTCAAATTGCGTGTCCCAGTGAAGCTAAAGCCGGTAAAGATAACCACCAAATTTAAAATCTCGACCTTAGCTATATCAAGAAACTCGTTATAGGGGGTCACACTTAAAACCGAGTGTATTTACCATGCTATAAACTAAAACTAGAATTACGGCAGCTCTGTCGCTCTTGAGATCTCGGTGGGCTAAAGGGGGAGATGCTTACTCAATTCAAGCTCAAAAAGCCGAATTGTAAGGATATAAAGAAAAACTTAAATTTATCTGTTGATTGTGCAAAACTTTAACAATGGCCAATTCAAAATGGGGACGGGTTACGAAAATAGCAAGTACAAAAACCACTCTTAGGTAAACCCAAACAAATTATTTTTTGCTATTACAGATTTTACAAAATTATCATGGGGAAAAAGTCATGGTATTTAGAATGGTATTAATAGTAAATAAATTTCCCCGGACGGGCCCCCTTTGAAACATCCCCCCTTGTATATATGGCTTACTGGGGTTTGTATATATGTAACAGAAATTTTAAATGTCTAGGGGAAGTACGAATAATTCACAGTAATGAAAGTCTTATTTTTTGCCAAAGTTATTTATCTATTATCTTGAGTTCAATATTTGCCTTTCATTTTTTTAAAATTTATGCTTTTATGAATTTTTTATTTTTAAATTACTATTTTATTATGCAGTTATTAATTCTTTTTTATCTGTTTTACGTTTATTATCCTTTTATAATGAATTGTTGATTATATTCAGATATTTTTTTTTTTCATTACCATTATGATTTCTTCACTGAGTTTATTCAAAAGAACAAAATTTTTTACATTTAAATTTTTTTCATTAAATTTTAAATTTTACTAACCAAAACACAAAATTATAATACCAAACTCACTTATTTCCTCTTTATGTTTCACCCATACCCAACACACAAAAAAATTAAATATTACTTCACCATATACTTTAGGAGTACGATAAGATTCAAAATGTTTCAAAAAAAAGTATTTTCCCAAAAATTGTCCACCGGTACCCTGCCGGGGGGAATGAACAATGCCGCTCAGTCGAGACTCACGTTTTCAGTCCACTCCCCCCCAGGGAACTGCTGCGCCCCCCGCTTCGGGAAATCGGGGTTTGCGAATCTCATACTCGACGCACAATACGCACACTAGTTTCGAAAACCGGGGCCTTTTTTTTTTTCACTTTTTACCCAGGCCCTGAAAATTTGGGGGTTTTTAATTATATATTATATATATATATATTATTATATTATTTTATATATATATTTAAAAAAATACATAAAGCACCCAAAAACGCATCATATATATAAATATTATATATTATATTATATTTTATTATTATTATATATATTATATATATATATATTTTTATTTGTGTATATATATTTATATTTATATATATATATATATATATATATTTTCATCCCTCCCTATATAGTATATATATTATTATATATAATAATTATATTAATTATACAACACACACCACCACATATATTAAAATAAATTAAAAGTTTTTTGTTCCCTTGGGTTCTTGGGACTGAGTGGCCCCCAAAAATACAGAGAGCTTTCCAAATGAAATCCTTAAATTTTGTTCACAATTATAGAAACGTTGTTTTCCACATTTTAAACAAAACTTTGTAAAAAGAAAAAAATGTAAAAAATTTAAATGGAACAAAAAACAGTAGTTCAAAAGTTTCTCATGTAAACTATTATTTCGACAGTATAATCATTAAGAATAACCCTCAAATTTACAATGAATCCTGGAAAAAAAAACTTTATACCAGATTAGCAGTTGTATAGCGTATAATTTACAAATAAATTTATATCTAGGTTAGTATATCATGGATTAAAGTTTTAAAAATTCAAAACCCAAGGGTTTCCCAAACTCAAGGTGTATTCCAGGATAACAAGCAACAGATGAACAAAGTTAAAAAATAAAAAAAACATGGGTATTTTTCTGGGCCCCTCTAAAAAAGAAAAAAAATCGCAAAATACAGAACGTCAAAAATACAACCAAAAATTTTTTCGCCAAAGAAAAATTTTCGTAGATAAGATAAGATGTTAGTTTCTTTAAGACGAGCTCGGGGAAGTGACGCCAGTGTTTTTTCGGAAACCCGTTGGCAGGTGGGGGGATTTCCCCCTCCCCGGGGTGGGGAGTCTTTTCGCTTTCCTTATTTTTTCCTCGTTTCTCGCGTTCGCATTACCCTTTTTCTTCTGCTAAACCCCCCCCTCCAAACCCAAAAGGGGGCCCCGGGGGCGGAATATCTAACGGTGAACTATCCGGGGAAAAAACCTTATACTGACCCCAGATGTACAGAAGGGGTGTTGGTGTGTTTGTGTGTGTGTGTGTGGCCAATAAATCCACACAACACACATACAAAAACGCACCCACACACACCCCACACACACACACACACACACCCCACACACACACACACAAACACCCACACAAACCAAACCCCAACACACCCAACAAAACCCCCACCCCCAACACAACACACACCAAAACCACACCCAAGCACACACACACACACCCACACACACACCCCCACAAAAAAAATATATATTATTATAATATATATATATATATTTATATTATATTACATATATATATTAAAATTATATATATATTATAATTTATATAATATATATAAATATATTGTATATCAAAAAATTCACATATATACTACCACACACACACAAATATTTATATTATATTATATAAAATATATATATTTATATATATTATATATAAAATTAATTTTACTATATATATATATATTAATATATATAATTTTAATATATTATATTATATATTAAAATGTATTTAAAATACATTCACATACACCCAACCCACCCCCCCCCACACACCACACCAAAAACACCCACACACCCCCCCACACCACACACCCACACTATATAATATATTATATAAAAATATAAAAAAATTTTTTTTTTTAAAATTATATATATATTTTATATATACTTGTGTGTTAAAGCATATATAATAATATTATTATATATATTATATATTAATATTATATATTATTAATATTGTTATTATATATGTATATAAGGGGTGTAATAATATAATTAAAATATTTTTAAAATATATTATTATTATTAATTAATATATATATAATTTAAAATTTTTTATTTTTTATATGATTTTTTGATTGTATTATTGTCGTTCTGTATTTGTTTGCGATTTTTTTCTGTTTTAGATGGGTCCAGAAATACCCCATGATTTTTTATTTTTTTATACTCTTGTGTCTCTGTTGCTATGGTACTCCTGGGAAAAACCTCTTAGCTTTGGCCCTTTTGGGTTTTAATTTTAACTTTTTAACCTGTATACTAATCTAGATTAATTTACTTTTTTCTGTATATATATATATATATAATTAATATATATTATAATTTTATAATATATATATTTATATTAAATTAATAATTTTAAATATACACCTCACCACACCACACACACAACCCCACACCAAAACCCACCCAAATATATTTATATATATAATAAATAATATATATATAATATATCATTATAAAATTTTATAATAATTATAAAATATATATATATATATATATATTAAAAATATATTAATATATATATCATACACTATATTGTGGGGGTGTGTTTGGGGTGTGTGTGGTGTTTTGTGTGTTTGTGGGGGGGGGGGTGTGACATATAAAAAAAATTTTTTTGTGTGTGGAGCAAGAGAGAAGAGAAAGGAGAGAGAGATAGAGATAGATAGATAGGTTTTGGGTTTTTATATATATAAATATATATTATTAAATATATATATTATATATATATTTATACCACATCTGAAATTTAATAATTTTATATAATATTATATATATATATATATATTATTATATTATATAATATTATAATTTTATTATGTGTAATTAATAATATTATTATATATTATATATATATTATATTTATATATATTAATACCACACCATCATCTATATATATATGTTTTTATATTATATATATATATAATAAATATTATATATTATATATATATATATAAAATATTTTGTGTGTGGGTGTGTGTGTGTGTGTTTGTGTGTGTGTGTGTGTTATTATATTTTATCTTTTATATATATTATTTTTATATGTGTTTGGGGGGTGTGTTGTGTGTTGTGTTTTGTGTGTGTGTGTGTGTGTGTGGTGTGTGTGTGTGTTTGTTTGTGTCGTGCGTGTGTGTGTGGGTGGGGGTTTGTGTGTGTTGGGGGTGTGTGTGTGGTGTGTGGTGTTGGGGTAGTGTGTTGGTGTGTTGTGTGTGTGGTGTGTGTGTGTGTTGGTGGGGTGTGGGGTGTGTGTGGTTGTGTGTGTGTGGTGTGTGCAAGAAAAGAAGGAAAAGGGAATGGGAGAGAGGAGAGAGAAGGGGAGAGGGAGGGGGAGGAAGGAGAGGGGAGGAGAGGAGAGAAGGAGGAACAGAAGAGAAAGAGAGGGAGAAGGAGGGAAAAAGGGGAAGAGAGAGAGAGAGGAGGAGGAGAGCGAGAGAGAAGAGAGAGAGAGAAGAGAGGGGAGAGAGAGAGAGAAGAGAGGAGAGAGAGAGGAGAGAGAGAGAGAGGAAAAGGAGAAGGGTAGGGGAAGAGAGGGAGATATTGATATAAATTCAGTTAACAGACGGCAGTAACACGTGATAAAAAATAGGAATAGATATTAGATAGCAGGTGATAGATAGTTATAATAGATAGATAAATTTGACAGACAGTAGATAAAGGGCTTGTTTTGTTTGATTTTTTCCTTGAGAAACGGGGTTCAACTGTCGCCAATAACAAAAAATTAACTTAAACTGTCTCGCCCTAGAAATGTTTATATAAAACCACGATATGAATTCTTAAATTTTCGCAAAAAAGAAATATGCACAAACTAGATTTTATTATGAAAGGAAATTAAGTACAAAAACTACCTTTTGCCAAATAAACAAAGAAAAAATAAACCTTTAAAAAGAAATACTGCCCACTATTTTTTCATCTGACTTTTGATTTCTTTTTTTCCCGACTATCCTTAAAACCCAAAGGGGAAATTTCCATGAAAAGCTGTTCCTCCCCCACGTGCATTTCAAAGGTTTTCTGTTTTAAATTTCAACGGCTATTTTTCCCCCCCTTTTTTTGAATCCTGGGGTTTTTTTTTGCGTGTGTTGCTTTTTCCCTACCATGCATAAATCAAATACGGTTTACAATTTTGGTGATCAATTAAACTTTTTCGTGGGGTTCTATTCTGGTTATAAGTTACTTTCTGGTTATATATATATATATTATATATATATAATATTAATATATATTTTATATTATATAATTAAAAATGCACCCCCCACTCTAGTACAACCACACCCAAACCCCACACACCACCACACACACACACACATACATTATAATTATATTATTATATATATAATAATAAATATAATTATATATTTTATAAAAATATGTCTTCTCTCTCTCTCTCACTTTTTTTTTCTCTCTCTCCTTTTTCTCTCCCTTTTTCTCCTCTCTCACTCTCTCTCTCTCACTTTCTCTCTCTCTCTCTCTCTCCTCTCTATATTATATAATAATTATTTATATAATATTTTATATATAGGGGCCCTGGCCGGGGGTTAAGCATCGGACTTAATTTTCACGACGCCATCTGAGTTCGAGGGTTTTAGTCACCGGGCCCGGGGCATTGTTCCCCTTGGGGAAGGAACTTCACCTCGATTGCCCCTAGCCCTGGGGGGCCAAACCAAACCCGGCAGTGACGGGCCCCGCCCGGGGAAATAAGAAAAACGGAAGGGGGGCCCTACCACGTACTCCTCCAAATCATCAACCATGAAAATACATATACACACACACACACAACACAAAAAACCACACACACACACAAACACACACACACCCACACATATATATATATATATATATTTATATTTATAAAATTAATATATTTATATATATATGTAATGTTGTATTATGTATGTATTATTATAATATTTAATTTATATTTATTGGTATTATTATGTATGTAAAATATATTTAATTTTATATATATTAAAATTTTTACTTTATATTATATATTTATATATATGTTGTATGTATTTTATATATATTACCACATACATATATTTATATTATATATATTAATATTATATATATTATTATATTTTATATATATATATTAGTTTGTAGTAATTTATATTTAAAATATATATAATATTTTTTAATTTTATAATATAAAATAAAAATTTTTATATTATGTTTATGATGTATATGTTTTTATTATATTATATAAATTATATATATTATATATATATATTATATATATATATATAATGGCCCGAGTTCAGTTCACACAAAAACACACCCACACACCACACACCACACCACCAAAAACCCACACACACAACACACCCACACACACCCACACACACACCAAAAACACACACAGCCACGCACATATTATAAAATATATATATATATATATATATTTATAATATAATTATATTTTTATATATATATATATATTAAAAATTATTTTATATATAAATTGTTGTGTGTGGGGTGGGTGTGTGTGTGGGGGTGTGTGTGTGTGTGTGTTGTGGGATGTGTGGGGGTTTTTGTGTGGTGTGTGTGTTTTGTGTGTGTGTGTGTGTGGGTGTTGGGTGGGTTGGGGGGTGTGGTTTGGGGGGGTGGGTGTGGGGGTGTGTGTGGTGGGGTGTGTGGGGTTGTGTGTTGTGTGTGTGTGTTTGTGTGTGGGTGTGTGTGTTTTATATAATATATATACTATATATTATAATTATCATTATAAAATTATTATATATATATAATATATACTTTATAAATAATATTATATAAAAAATATATATAATATATATATATAACAATATATATAATATATATATATTATATATATGTTTTTATATACTACATATATATTTTATATATATTTATATATATAATATATATATTATATATATTATGTTTTGGGGATGTGTGTGTATTGTGTTTTGTTTGTGCACACACACACACACACACACCAACACCACCACAAACAACACAAAACACACCACACACACACACCACCAACACAACACACACGCGCGCCACACACCACACCACACACCCCCAAACCACAACACACCACACTATCTATCTATCATCTATCTAATATATATATATAATATATATTATATATATATATAATTATATATATATATATATCATATTATCTTCTATATGTATGATCTTTTTATTTTAAAATTTGATATATTTAATTAAAATACGTGTATAAACACTGAAAAAACATTCTATAGTTACCAAAAATTAGAGGCCAATTTTTTTTGAAAGCTTATTCTTGAAATCCAGAAAAATATACTTTTAAACCTCGGGGAAATTAAATGGACTTAAACTTCACTTGGGTCGGCTTCAGTATTAAAAAAAACAAGAAGGACAGAGAATAAAAAGAGAATTTAGAAAAAAAAACTCTTTTAAAAAAAAAGGCGCCAATTTGTCCCAAAAGCTCAATTACATAAAAAGAAAAAAATCCTTTTTTTTTTACACTCTTAGGGACGGGTAAAATGGCTTCCAGTATAAAGGGAATTATTTTACAGATTTTGCAAAATAGTCATATTTTTTGGGAATAGTACATGTAATAAAGTTAATTTTATCTGTGATAAATGTGGATAGCATAATTTTCAAAGATTAGTGTAATTGGCAATGGATCCCTATATTTTTTTATGGCACCAAGGTTAGGACAGACAAAGGGTTTTGTCTTTTTTAACCCTACAAATAAAGCCTTGGCTACAATTCTCCTTAAAAATGTGTTTTTTTTAAATTTTTTTTAAGGATCTACAATTGATTTGAGAGGGGGAGCAGGGCAACACCACACACCACACACACCACCACACCACACACACACACTATTATATAATATATTTATTTTATATATATATTATATATTATATATACATAATGTATTATACCTTGTGTAATTCATTATATATATATTTTATATATATTTTATATAATATATATATATATATATATATTTATAATTAATAACCAACAAGAAAGCAACAAAATTTTACTTCTGTAACTACCCTAGCTCCATCTAATTCTTTTTCAGCTTACCACCCATACTAAATGTCTCATGTTAAATGTATTACCAAAACTACTGGTACTAAATTTTAAAAAAATAAACAAAAAAAAACCGAAACCTCCTCTGTATTAATTTTGTTATTATTATTATTAATTATTATTATTATTTCATTACTATATACTGTTTTATATTAATACGTTACTGCTGTACATTCGTACACATATTTGTGACTTCTTTTCCTGCTAAATGAATGACTTTCTTTTCTTGGTAATAAATTTTGAACGGGGAGAGGAATTTGTCACGAGGGGCCAATTGGTATTAGAAAGGAATGCCATTCTTTTTTAAATTTTCGTTAGAGGGAAATGGGGTGGGAGTTTATTATATATTATCGTATGCTCCAAACCCATGCTGGGAAGACACTCTACTGCTATATATACTGTAAAATCCCAGAAACCCCAAATCTTTTTTTTTTTAACGTCGAATCGGGAATTGGGAATCAAAAGGTGTTGCCCTCGTTCCTCCCCCCTCTCTCATTCTCTCTCATTTCCACGGGCTATTATTCCCCCCCCTGTTCTTGCTTTCTTTTCTTTTAAACAAAATATTTTTTTTTTTGAATTTCGCCTTTCTATTCGCACACCACAACACCCAACAAAAACCCCCACACACACCCCACAACACACACACACACACACACACACATTATTATATAAAATTATATATTTATATATTATATAAAATTTTTTTTTTTTTTTTTTTTTTTTTTTTTTTTTTTTTTTTTTTTCTTTTTCCCTTTAAAACGTTATTCCCCCCTTTCCCTTTTTCCACTTCGGGAAAAAAAGACGATAAAGGCGGTCATGGATAAGGGGTCGCCAAACTTAAAAAAGACCTGCTTTTCCTGGCGAGAGAAAATTTTTAAATTTTTATTTTCTGATTCCACCCCTGACCAAAAAGACGTTCCTTTTTTCTATCTGTGAATTAAATCGTAACCCCAATCAACTGCACAATCGCTTAAAAACGAACAAATCCCTTGCAAATAACGCCCTGAAATTAACGCCCGCCAATAGATGTAGAAGGCCGGGGTGCTGTGCATGGGGGGAAAAGGCTAAACCACGCGAACGGCAGTACCTCTGGGGGAACCTTAAACGAAGATAAAACGCTTCGCAACCTCTCCTCTGAAGGTATTTTGGGAAGGCAGCAGATGCATACCCCACGGGAAAGTACACATTTTCCATGAAATATTTGGTATTTGTGTGAGCTGGGTCGTCCCGACCAGGGTTATTTTTTTCGTATTCGACATCAATCACCAGTAAAAATCGAGTATTGTTTATTTTTTTTAAAAATGTAAAATATCATAGCAAGATCATAAACATACACTATACTGGGGAAAAAAATTCACCTCTCAAGTTTTTTAAAAAACGAACTAAAAGAGGAAATTCGCAGAAAAACCCAAAAAAGCTTCGCTGCATGTTTAAATCCCCCCTCCCAATCGCACTTGCTTTTTTGCACACATTAACCAGCGGGTGCTTAAAACACTCCTTCCCGGGCAGTTGTGACATTTGTCATACCCGAGGAAGCTTCTCATTGCATCCCTTTTTATTACTGTTGGCTTTTCTTTTTTAAACCAATTTGAATGAGGGAAAAACTTTGGGAATATCTAAATGTGGATTTTTATTTTTTAGGGGGGGGGGGTTTCCAAAAGAATTTCCGGGAAATGCTGATGATTTTTTTCTTCGAAGCCCCTTCCCTAACCGCATCGAATTATACTCCCGTTATTTAAAATTTTCCTTTGTCCCTTAGCTTGTCTTCTTCCTTCCCCTTGGGTTTTGTATTGTTCGTGCTATTTTAATTTGATATATATTATATATTAATATTATTATAAAATATATATTAATATTATTATGCATCTTTCACAAGCTATTACATATTAATTTTTGGTATTTCGAAAAAAAAAGCGCACACAGACAAACTCAGTCACCTAACACCCCTCCTCCTTCCCCCATCAACGTAACACCCCCCTTTTCCCTTATCCTCCCCCCATCCCCTCTTCCACCCCCCCCACGCCCTACCCTAATACTACTTTTCCCCCCCCTGTCTTCTTCCCTCCGGCCGGGGTTTTGCTGATTTGGCCTTTCGGTGGCGAGCGCTTCGTCTCCCCCCTGAAACCCGGCCCCAACCTGCCCCTGAGGGACTCCCTACCCCAACCTCTCCATCGACAAGGTAAGTAAAATGAGCTGGTGGGTAAATGGGGTTTTTTTTTCTTTTTTTTTTTTTCTTTCAGTACAAATTTTTTTTTTAAAAGATCGATTTTTTAAGTTCTTTCTTTTCACATTCAACAACTCGGGGGAAAATCAAAAAGGGATTATATATAAAGACTTTTAAAGAACAGCTACGAAAAAATCAGGCGGTGCTAGCCCTGATTCGATGATCTTTGAGGGTTTTACTGGCTCGCCGTGTATGAAATGCCCTTTGGGGGCGGGACATTTAAGTGGCGAGCAAGAGAATCTTTGCTGACCCCCATCGAATCATTTTGTCAGCTTTTTTTTCTGCATCTCTTTTCTATCTGTTTATCTTTATTTATATAAAGGAACGGGTACTTATTTTTTGCTACCAAAAAAAATATCCATCCCCTAGTTTATTTTAATTTGTTTTTAATTTTCAAAGTCAATCATATTTAAACCAAAACTTTTAATATACCCAAGAGATTATGGAGATGTATTAATTATGGGGAATATTCTTACCGTCCTTTATCACGGTTTAAAAAATTTCTCTTCGCATTGTCATTTTGTGATTATTTGCCTGAATAAAAAAAGTCTTGTTAACCACATCTCAAGCGCCTCCCTTTCCCTTCCCCTAGATCCTGGGGCGAGTGGTATGTGATCCCCCTTTCCCGATATCGTGATAAAACTTGCCTTGGGGGGAACATGACTCGTGAACGGGCCTGACACCATCGTCCTGAAGGGGACTCGACGCTCGCCCTTCTGGATGTGTTCACGTGAACCCACTCACGCCATCCGGCCGTCATCGACATTCCCAACCTTTAAGTTCCGGCGAAAATGCGCCCTCCGTTGGCCCCACGTGTAAGTACGATATTTTTGTATTTTTCATCTTATAATTGTTTTTTAGTACGGGTATTTTTAATTGGGACTACTGTCACCACTGACAAATAAAATTTATCGTCCAGCTTCCTGGCAAAACCGTTCGCGTTTTCACACGATTACAACTCTTAAGGGCTGTATTCGAGTCAAACCGCGCGGGTCGCTGCACGCCGCTCCGTCGCTATCCTCCCCCGCCCCAGGCCATTGATACTCTTCCTCGTGGGGTGAGCTTCTGGGGAAACTTAAACCTATTTTTTTTTAAATGTTATGAACGTTTCTCCGGAAATATTTTTTTTTTATTATTATTTTATCTCTTTGTGTTTTCTCGTCTCACTATTTCTCACATGTTTTTCTCTTTTTTCTTTTATCTCACAGTTCCCCTCTCCCCCTTTCATTCGTAATCCTCATGACCTATCAATCCTCTATGTTCCACCAATAACAAATTGCTTCAACAGACATTGACTAAAAACCCTGCGACCTCGCTAAAACCAAAACGGCACAGTGTGCAGTTTCTCGCATGCATAGTTTAAAAACTGAAAATTTCCACCATATGGGTTCAGGTGCTGATGACCTTGCCGTTGAAAGCCTCTCCATTTCCTTTTCAGGTGCGCCCCCCTCCGGGAAACCTGCCAAGTCGCCTTTTCCGCTTCTCGTTGGTATCAGCCCGCCCCTGCCCGAGATCGGGTAGACCGGCTGGTGGGGGGTTGAAAAAACTTTGGGGATAAATGTATTCGGTGAAGCTGTAGAATGGGGGGGTCGTACTAGTATAGTATAAGAATGCAACTTTTCTCGTTATATTTTTTTTTAGATTTTTTTTGTAACGTCAAGGTTTGTTTTACTTATTTTTTTTTTTTATATTTAAAAAGTAGAGACTAATGTGGCTGTACAAAAACCAAAATATAAACATGATCATTAAATTAATCAACTTTTTCCCTTTTTTAAACATTTTTTTTACGATTTTTCCCTTTTTTAAAAAAAAGAAAACCAAAAAAAATTTTATCTCGCGTTGGGCATAGATCTCCCCAAATTTACAGTCGGAAGGCTTCGCTTCCAACCCGGAACGGCACCGAACCCAAAAATCGACCGTTTTGTTCCAGACACTTCACTTTGAGCGCTATTTGTGCGCTAGCGTAACTGGAAATTTCTCTTTGTATTAAGGGAAACCTTTTGGTTGGGAGTAGGGGAAAAGGGATAAAGGATGGGATTTGAAATTTTTTTACGTGTATAAAAGAAAAAATTTTAAACGAGTAGGGGGGGGATAGATGGGGAAAAAGGACCTTCATGTTCGTGTTGACGGCGCGGTTTTAAAGCACAGGTGCACTCGCGCGCCTTTTTATTTCTTTGTTTGTCTTACAACCGTTTTTATAAGGGTTTCAATTCCATTTTTTTTTATATTATATGATAAATTCCAATTTGTTTTATGTAATGGTTTGAAAAAATTAATTTTTTTAAATTTTCCACGATAATTTAACATGAAATTTTAAAGAAATGAATGTTTTAGCTTTACAAAAACATTTCCCGAAAGGAGCCCCGATGGCAATTACTTCTAGGCTAATACCTTCACTTTATCCCCAAAGCAAATTAGCTTTCCCAAAGCAAACCAAAAAAAAATAAATTTCTTTGCCTTCAAAAAAATCCTCTCACCTGACAATCATATCATTTTGTTGATGTTGTTTAAGTTTTTCTTTTTATTAAATTTCTATTTTTAATCTTTTTTTATCGTTTTATCATCATCGTCATCATCATCAACATTACTATTATATTATTATCATCATTATCATCACTATTCTTTTCACCACTCTTTTATATCCTCAAACATCTTAATTGTTACTATTTCTGTTTTAAAAGATGGGGTTAAGTTAAAAATAGTGGAAATGTAGTAAAAAAACTTAAATTTATGATGATGATGATAAAAATGGTGATAAAATGTAAAAATAATGGTGATGAAATAATAAAAATTTGAGATAATAAAATAATGAGGATGAAATAATATAATGATAAAATAAAAATAAAAAATAAAAAAAATAAAAATAAAGATAATATAATAAAAAAAGGGGGGGAGGGTATTAAAGTAATGAAAAAAATATTTGTATCATCATTATCCCATCCATCCATAGTTACTCCCAATTATCGTCGTTCTTTACTGTTCCCAGAGAGCACAACTGCACGTGGACGAGGAGCTGTTCGACATCATCCCAGGCACAGACGAGTAAAACCTGTCTGCTTACGCTCACCGTTGGCGGTAGCCGTTATTAACACATTTATTATTATTATTATTATTACTATATTTAGAGTGGATGCACATTGCAATAAAGCTGTCCTTTTCGGTATTTTGTGTCGTTTTTTTTCAAACCACTGTACAGAGAAAAGAGCTATTGGTAGTACGCTTATGAGTAGCTAAAAACCTGATAACTAATATTATAGACGCTGAATCATTCACACAAATGTTCGACACATATGTCTTTTTTATTATTATATAACTGAAATGAATTCTTAATGCACACGTGTGTGTGGTGTTTAGGTATGTATTTATGTTTATGTTTAAGTGTCTATATGTATGTTTGTACATATGTATATATATATATATATATATATATATATATATATATATATATATATATATATATATATATGTGTGTTGTTGTGTGTGTGTGTGTGTGTGTGTGTGTGTGTGTGTGTGTGTGTGTGTATGTATATACATGTATATGTTTATATATATGTGTGTATATATGTATATATACATATATATGCATATATATACATATATACACATACAGATATATACATATACATATATGGACACACATATATACACATACATGTATATACATGTATATCTATGTACATGTATGTATATATGTGTATATTGCATATATGTGCATATTTATACATATACATATTTATACATGTATGTATATGCACATATATGTATATATACATATAAATATGTACATACTTATATACATACATATACATATATGTACATAAATACATTATATATATATATATATATATATATATATATATATGTACGTATATATATTATATATATATAATATATATATATATATAATATATATATATATATAATATATATCATTACACACATGTATGTATGCATATATATGTATGCATATATGTATGTATATGTGTGTATGTATGTTTATGTATATATATGTATATATATGCTTATAT
>NW_023658222.1:0-24827 GCF_015228065.2 Penaeus monodon
TAAAAAAAGCAAATTTGAACCCTTTAAAAAAAAGCTAGTAGATTGTGTGGGACCCCCCCCAAAAACAAAAAAAGGAAAAAATTCTTTTTGACCTAAGTGTTCAAGTAAAAGGTCCTAACCATACCTTAGAAACAAAACCCAAAAAAAAAACATTGAAATGCATTGAAAAATTTTTTTTTAAAAATTTTTGGGCTTCCAAAAATTAAAAAAAGGATAGGGTTTAATTTCCAGTAATGTGTTTAAGGATGTTATAAAATTTTAAAAATTTTCACATGTAATCTTGTTACCACCAAAAAGTCAAGGACTTTAGAGGGTTTCATCAAACCCTTAAATCCCTTTTGCAAAATTTTAATGATTGAAAAAGAGGGGGATGAATGTTCCTTTATTTTAATGCAATCAATGAAAAAAATGAAATTTGGTTTACTCCATGTGGCTTTTTTTTGGCTATCAGTTTAGGGGCCCCTTTTAGAGATTCTTTTGAGATTTTAGTTGTGAAAAACGACTGAAAATTTTAAGTTATATGTAAAAAAAATGAAAAAATTCATAATGAGAAATTTTGCAGTTAAAACGGAAAAGGCACAGGGTAATAAAAAAGAAAATTTTGATAAAAAGCAATTAAAATTTAGTGCGGTGATGATTTCTTTTTTAAAACCCAAACCCAGGAAATACCTTAATGTAAAGTTTAAAGGCCCCTTTAAAGAAATCGACAAGAAAAGGGTTAATTATGTAATTTCAAACAGGGAAAAGAGTAAAAAGTTTTACCCTTAACAGATTGAAAAAAATTTTAAAACAGAAATAAAGAAAAAGAAAAAAACTGTAATGATACTTTAAAAGGGGCAAAATCCGTAGTCCATGTTTAAAAACAATATGATTCGACTTTAAACAAAAACGGGGAGGTGGAACAAAAAAGGGTTTGGTACTAAAAAATTTAGTGAAAAATTAAACCCCTTTTTCCCCTTATCAAGTCAGGTTTTAGGGCCCCCTTTGTAGAAAAATTTCCCCTACTTTGTTGTGATTTCGGGCTGAACCCATTAGTGAAACATGTGAACTGCTGTCTGAGTACCCGTAAAACAATCCCTTATAGGATGTTCCATTTAATTTTGAGATTTTGGTAACGAAAAAAATTTTTTTTGTTCAATAAAATTTTTAACCAAGTATATGAGGGGGAATCCCCTTGCATTAGTCCAAAAATTCAGAGGGATTTGGAAATTTGTGTACGTTTTAAGAAAGTTAATCCCCTTAAAGTTCAGTTTGTTTTCCACTTCCAAAATTTGATGACATAATAAAAAAAGGGGGCTCTTCAAATTTTATCCTATTGTTTTTAAAAGGTTACTATCGGGTTTCCCCTACTGAAATGCTAAGAAAAATCACTTTGAAAACCCCTAGGGGTTTATATAGTACAAAAACTATCCCTTGGTATAAAAGGGGTCCTGTATTTTCAGAGATTAATCCCCAAAATTTTTTGTTAGGGTTGGAAGATTTGGCATATTTGGATACCTTTATCTTTTACGGACACCGGAAAAGGTATATCGGGGTGTTGAACCACTGTTCCAATTTTTAAGAAAAGCTAATTTGACGTAAACTTTTTTAAATAAATTTTGTCATGCTAAATTAAAGTACTGGGTATGAATAGGTGGGTTTTTGTGTGTTCCAAAAGTCAAAGATAGTGCATCCAAGCTTTCCCAATTCCAAGAATAAAAAAGCTTTAAACTTTTTTATTTGACGTTATTAAGAGGTTTTCCCCCAAATTATGCTGAGTTGCAAACCCCATTAACTGTTTAATTAGCCCAAAAAAATTTTATAGGACTTATGACTGTCAAGTATCCTTTGTAAGCTTAAAGATCTATGATTTCGAATCCGGTTTTGAAAAGCCTAACTTTAATAAACCATTTGTACTTCGGGTTGTGCAAGTGACATTGCGCAGGAGCAGTCTTGCTCAAAGAGGATGGAGATGGGGGTACTACATCCGTATGTTATTCTTCCAAAAAATTAAAGCCTCACAAAAACCATATGAAAACCATAAAAAAGGAAGCACGTCAAAAATTTTTGCTAGGGAAAAATTCAGTGAATTTTTGAAAATGGTAAAAACTAACGGGTTTTTACGGTCAATCCACTGAAGTTTGAATATATAAAAAATGAAACAGGTTTTAAATGAGAGGGGCCAAACTTTAAAAAAATTTGAATTGAAATAAAACACTTAAGGGCAAAGAAAATTAAACCCGATTTTAGTCGTTCAGTAGGGTTTGTATAAGGGGGGGTTCTTTTTTTTTTTTTTTTGATGTACATTCTCTTCGGAAAAAAAACACCATGTTTTTTTTATTTTAAAGGGGGGTGTTATGCGTTTTTAAAAGGGTTATGCAGTTTTAATTTAGTCTATTTTTGAAATATCCTTTTCTTGGTTACGTAGAATACTTTTTATTTTTGCTTCATAAATGCTTATATATTTGTTTTAGTTTTGTTATCGTGAAAACTACAAATTTTTTATTTGGTAAAGTAAAATTTTTTTTATTTAAAAATTTTTAACAGCCACAGGGCAAAAGGGAAATTTGAGCAAATTTTTCTAGGGGGAAACGTCTACAGGCGTCAGGGGATCTGGGGGTTTGGGTTGGAGATATATATATATAATAAAATATATAATATATAATAAATATAATATATTATATAATTTTATAATATATTATAAAATTTTTCCCCCCAACCCTTCCCCTTTTTGTCGGGGGGGGGCTTAGGAGGCGGAGACGGGGCCCCCCCCAATAGGGGGAAACTCCCAAAACCTTTGGGACTCAGCCCTGCTAAACAAATTTTTTGCAGGGTTCTTTTTTTCCCTTCCCCCCTTTCGTTCTGTCCCTTCCCCAAACCCCTTTTGCTATCCCCCCCTAAGTGGAGAGCTGTGCTAAAAGGATGAAAGGCGCTTTGTCCCAGTCCTGAACCCCTGAGGGGCCCAGGGGCACGGTTTCCCTGATTTATTTATCTACCCCTTTTCCCCCAAGGGGACCTGAGGGGGGGGATTTTTTTCCCCAACAAAACCCCGGCTTACCATGGCCATAATGAAAACTTACCCCCCATATTAGGGGCAAAAAGTTCCCCCTTTTATCAAATAGCCCCAAAGAGTAAACCCACACGATTTCCTGACCCAGGTTTCCCCTTTTGCCCGGGTCCGAACACTGCAATAATACCCCTCATCAATACCTACTAGTACGTACCAACAATCAACCCTTAAGGAACTTTCCCACTCCCCCCAGAAAGCTATTAAAAACCCTCTACCCCCCAAACCCTCCAAATCTCCCACCCCATCCCCCTTTTATACCTTCAGCCTTTTTGCCCCCCTCCCCAAAAACCTCCCTCCCTAAACCCAAAAACTCCATTTGTCCCCCCCCCCCCCCCCCTTTGACTACCCCTACTTACAACAATTTTGAATACCTCTTCAGCCCCGCCAAATGGAAAATTTTTGTGATCCCTCCCACACTCCCTACTCTGAAAAACCCCCTTTCTTTTCCAACAATGTCCCAAAAAAAAAGTAGGTAAAGTCTTTTTCCGACCGACCCCCGCCCCCGTTGTCACAGTAACACCCAAAACCCGCAAGTTAAAAAAACTAACGGGACCTATATGGTAACCCCACCTTGCAAACCCCCACCCAAACCTCAAATTTGCCCCGGAACAGTTTCAATCCCCCCAGCAAAGGGCCCAAATCTATGACAAAGTTTGGTCGATTGTGGGAAGTTTACGCCTGTCTACAGACTTTTTGGCAACATCAGTGCAACTACCCATTCCCCCCAGAGTCACGAAAAAACCAAAATATACCCAAAAATTTCCCTTTCCCGGGAGACAGCCCTTCCCCTTTTAAAGTCTACATAGGAGGAGAATCCCCCCCTTTTCGCCCATCCCAACCTCCTTCACGTCGGGCCCAAAAAATGTTGGCGCTGGACACCAGCCAAACATGCTTTTCCCAGCCAGATCCCCCAAAGTGCCCAAACCCCTGGCCAACCTGATCTAATGCCCTAAATTTGGAATTGTGGGGGCCCCCCATAATGTATTTATGGGGGCTGTCCCACCTACAAATTTGAGTTGGGGTAGCAACTCTCGATTCAATTGGACTCAACTAGTGAAGCAGAAAAGAAACGTCGACGGGTTTTTCTCTCTTACCCCCTTCCCCCGAATACGCCACTCTACCAAATTTCTCCAAAACCCCACCCCCCCCTACATCTCCCCCCTCTTCTACCCCCTACCTTCCCCAGTAAAACTCTTTTGCCATCCAAAATCCAAACCCCAATCTCTATACAGATTTTTCAATCCCACTAAAACCCCCAAACCCTTCCCCTCTCCCTCCTCGCACAACCCCCGAACGACAAAACAAACGTTCCACCCCCTCTTCCCCTACCAAAACCAATCACCTCCACTTTACTTTGCCCCTATGTTGGGACACCATTTTCTCTTCCCCCCCCACAAAAAATCCTTTATCCCCAAAACCCCCAACCAACTCCGAAAAAACCTTTGAAAATATTCAGTTCCTAATGAAAAAGACACTCAAACCCCAATACAACTCCTGCTCCTTCCCCACACCCAAATAATGCAGATATCATCCCCATCCTAACGATATCCCCCACACCCAAACCTCAACCCCTCCCCAAAACAGCCCTCCCCCCCCACCCCAACCCCCCCCCACATTAACCCCCCCCCATCCCCTCTATCCCTTCCCTCCCCCTGGTACACCGGGAAACCCTTTTTCACAAGTATCCCTTCCTCAGACCCTCCATCTCCTAAAACCCCCCCAGTAGAACCCCAACTCCCACACCTCTCCCATCTCAGATCTAAAACCTTTTCCCCCCCTCTGCTGCTTCCCCCCCAAAATCTCCAACACGTATACAATCAAACATAAGTATAACTCCTTCATTGGGAATATTCGCGGTTTCCGCTCCCCAAACCTGACCTTTGTCATACCTTTTTCTTATAAACCATTATTGTATGCCTTTAAAAGACCTTTCTTATACATCCTCCTCCAAACCCAAATTATCATTTTGTCCTTCCCAATTTCCCTTTGTCTCATCCATATTACAAAAAAAAAAAACACCTTATGTCCACCTCCCTTTCAAACCAAAATCCCTTTCCCGTTATCCGTATCTTCCTTCATCGTTGATCACAGTGATTTCAGTTTATTCTCCCCCCACCCCATTTACTTTGTTGCTTTTGAAATTTAAATTTTCCCAACTTAAACCCCCAACCCCTTTCTCATAGTTTGGGCACTTTAAAATGCCCCCCCAAATCTATGGGGTGATTCTATCACAAATCCGAGCCGATCTCTAGAGCGCTTCTCTCCCAGCTGACCTTACTATTTAAATTTTAGACCCCCACACACTTTTTAACACGCACGCAATCTTTTTCAGCATTGCCTCTTCTAGCTCCCCCCTCTTCATTAGTTTCCCTGGTCATCTTAGACCATTTTCCCATAGTGACCACTTTTCCGTTCTCCTTTTTCCCACTTTTACGTACCACTCCCTAACTCCCACGCTTGCTTTGATAGAGCCCACTGGGTCTTTCACTTCCTCTCTGCATTTATACCCCTCCACCTCCCACCCCCATTTCGAAATGTCAGTATTTCACAAAAAACAGTCTAAGAGCTGCACATACAGCTATCCCTCGACTCAAACCTTACCTCCAAATGTGTTCCATGTGGAAATTTTTGATTGCACTAAACACTTCGCCCTTTAAAAAAGTCAGCCGGAAAGTTCGTCAAAAGAGGTTTCTCCAAACAACTATCGCCCTTATCCCTTTAAAAGAGATCTACCCCATTCCGTACAATCCGAATAGTAAAAAAATAGTGGCGAAATTAGTTTCATCAATTTAAAACCTCTACATTTTCTAAAAGTTTGGGCCCCAATTCATAAACTATAGGCAAACATCCCCCCTATCGCCCCCGTCCCCCTATTTGAAAATACCCTCTTTTACCTCTCCAAGTCCTAATGAATGGGGGGGATTTTTCAGCCAGGTCAGTTGGTTCTCACCTTTCTCCACTTTTCTTTATTTAAAACCACAGAGAAAATACCCCCCCCTTCACCCCCTCCCCGTGGTCATAAAGCCCTTTTTTTCCCTGCTCTTACTGCCCACTCGTCCGTAAACCCTGAAGGCCCTGACGGGATTCCCTACCGATGCTCCCGGGATCTCCCCTCTTTCCCCTTACTTTAATTTAAAAAAATTACAACCACATTGGCATCAGAAAATTTTTAATCGCGAGAACTCTTATCCTTCCCTTCCTGAAACCCCAAAAATCGGTACCTTTTCCCCAAGGGCTTCGCCCCATCGCACTAACTAGCTGCTTTGCAAACATTAGACGAAGGTGAACTTCCTAATGGGTTCTTTAATTCACAATTTCTCTCCCTTCCCCTTCGGTTTTTTGCCCGGCCGAAGCCCCAGTGACCCCCTTGCCATTTGAGACATAATTTTCTCTGATTTGCACGCCATGAAACCTACTAGCTATTTTTTTTTTTCCCAGAAAAAGCATATGATGACATGGCCCGGGGCCATATCCCATTGTCCTCTTAGGATTGTGGAAACAGGGTTTTTTTTCATAAAAGTCCCCTTCCTCTCCCAAAGCACTTTCCCGGTCAAAAAACCCTCGCCCCATCATCTTTTTTCCCAAATCGAAGGTCCCCCAAGGAGGTGTCAGTACCACTTTTTTCCCTTTTGCTTTTGATATTGTCTCAGCCCCCAAAGGAGCCCGGTTCCAATTTGATGATTTTAAACCCTCTTGCCCCCTGACCAAACCCCTCCAAATCCATCAATTTCTTCAATCTGCAAACCTCAGTATTTCAGGGGCCCCAAACATGGCTTCCCTTTTTTCTAAACTTTTTCCATTTTTCTCCTCACGTGTAGGTCCCCTATCCCCCCCTTTTTTAAGCACTCCACTCAAGCCCTTCCCTGGCAAATTTTCCCAGGTGTCATTTTTGCTTTCCAACTGTCCTGGCGAGACCATATTCTACACATTAAAGAAAAAGCCTCTCCGTTTCGAATCTTAAAACTCTATCCCATATATCATGGGGTCAGATCGAGATATATTTGCAGATAGATCTAACCCAAATCCAAAATGCTAAACAGATGTGCAGTTTGGAAATCTTAAATGAAAAAGTAATGCATCTTTTCAATTTTTCCAATTTGAAAACTGATATAGTCAAGTACACCATTTACCAAAAACCCCGCAAAATATGCAATAGGTTTTGATGAATACAATGAATTTTCCCGCTCAGTCAATCTTTACGAGCTATACACAAAAAGAACATGTGTGAATATAAATTTATCCAAAGTGAGAATATGCAGTGAAGGCTTTGTGTAAGACCAATTTTTTTTTTTCGTATCAAGTTTGGGATTTGGGACGCCATTGATTCAGTTTTACCTATGGTACTGCATAAAACTACATAATGAATATACAATCCATCATAGCTTTCAAAAACAAAAGTAAAAATTTTTAGAACAAAAACTGACAAACGGTATTAAAACCCTGCTAAAGTCTTGGCGCCATAAAAAAAATTGCTTATACAAAAAAAAAAAAAAAAAAATTTGCCATGTGAAAACAATATGAATGTTTTTTTTTATTTTGTAAAATAATCCATTTAAAGGCTTTTTCGCATTCTTTGTGTGGATTCCAAAGCAATTTTTCTTGGTGATACACAAGTGTACTTTAACTTTTGACAGTAGAAAAAGGGGGGACTTTACAGTCTGGATTCTTTCACCTTCTTTTGTTTTTACCATGGATTGGGATAGCCAAACTGTCCTGACTCCTGCAGGGAAAGGGCTTAGTGGCAGGGGAGCTTTTTTTTTTCTTTTCAAAATGTGCAGCAGTTCCTCCCTTGAGGGGGGGAAACCCTTTTCTTGCCCTGGGATTTTTCCCTTTAAGAAGCGGATTTGCCAGTGACAAGAATTCTGAAGCTCATTCTTTTGTTCAGGAAGTCAGGTCGCTAGAATTCTGCGGTATAGTAAAAAACAGTTTTACAAAAGTGACATCCGAAAAAGAAAAAATATCTTGGATAATACTTTTGGACCCGTTGTAAACCCTACTTATTGGTTTTTTGGGTAAATACTGTTCAAAAGATCACCCTGAAAGGAACCCTTGTTCATCTACACTATCTTTTTGGGATGGAATTTCACGAAACTTGGTAAAAAGATGATCCAGCAGAGGTCTCACTTTGAAAAGTTTATCATACTTTGGGGAAGTACTTGGCAGCATGTCACTGTTATCATTGAAGTGGAGGTTGGCTTTGATTTCTTCCCATCTATCTCTAGTTATTACTTCTGAAACAAGGGGACAATTGAGCTTAGCCTTCCAGTATAATCTTGAGCATGACAGTTTCACCAGTGACATGGCAAGTAATGTTCCCAAAAAATGCTCTAGTTCAGGGACAGTGAGATTTAAACGTACCAACATTTTTCTGATGTGCATAGAGATTACTCTGATCAACAATGTGAGTCAAAATATCAGAAGAAAAAAAAACCTGGAAATACTCAATGGGACGCCTTACTGTGGTAGAGGGCTCAATCTCACCCAACCACTCAGGTGTGTCTAAGCTAGTGTTCTCTTTTTCTTCTACAGGCTTTTGTCCCAGTTCAACTGGGGTCGCCGGTGCGGATCTTCCTCCTCCACTCTGCCCTATCCAGGGCCTCCCCCTCCGTCACTCCCGCCGTCTCCATGTCCTCCTTGATGCAATCCTCCCATCTCCTCTTCGGTCTTCCCCTCTTTCTTCTCCCAACCACCAGTCTCCTCATCCTCTTGCCCACGTACTCGTCCTCTCTCCTTGTCACGTGTCCCAGCCACCTGAGTCTGCACTCCCTCAGCTTCTCCCCGAGCTCTCCTACTCCAATGGTCTCTCTGATCGTTGTGTTGCGGATTTTATCCAGCCTCGTCTTCCCCAGCGCGATCCTTAGCATCCTCATTTCTGCCACCTTCATCTTTGCCTCCTGGCCTTTCGTCACCGCCACTGCTTCCATTCCGTATAACATTGCCGGCCTGACCATGGTCTTGTGGAGTCTGCCCTTCAACTTTGGTGGTACCTTCCTGTCACAGAGTACTCCAGTAATCTTCCTCCATGCGTTCCAACCCGCCTGGATCCTCTTCCCTACTTCCTTATCCGACCCTCCGTCACACTGCACCGTGGAGCCCAGGTACTTGAATTCTTGGACTCGGTTTAGCTTCGCTCCCTGCATCCTCACTTCTCTCTCTGGCTCTTGTTCGCCAATGCAGAGGTACTCGGTATTCTGTCTGCTAACCTTCATGCCTCGCTCTTCCATTGCCTTTCTCCACTGTTCCAACCTCTCTTCCACCTCCTCATTCGTCTCTCCATTGAGTGCTACATCGTCTGCGTACATCAGATCCCATGGTGCTGTCCTCTGCACTGCTACCGTCAGGCAGTCTATGACCAATGCAAAGAGGAAAGGGCTAAGTGCGGATCCCTGGTGCAATCCCACTTTGACTTGGAAACTGTCCGTGGTTCCCACTATGGACTTCACCTTCGTTGTCGTGCCTTCGTACATGTCTTGGATTATCCTGACATACTTCTCGTCCACCTCTTTCAGCCTCAAGCAGTTCCACACCTCCGATCTAGGTACTCTATCGTACGCCTTTTCCAGGTCAATGAAGACACTGTGCAGCTCCCTTTGACCCTCTCTGTATTTCTCCATCAGTTGTCTCAGCGCAAATATTGCGTCTGTCGTGGACCTGCCTGGCATGAAACCGAACTGTTGCTCCGAAATCGTCACGATCGCCCTCAGTCTTCCATCGATGATCCTTTCCCATATTTTCAGAGTGTGTGACATCAGTTTGATGCCCCGGTAGTTACCACATTCCTGGATGTCCCCCTTGTTCTTGAATATCGGTATTAGCGTGCTGTCTCTCCACTCATCTGGCATTCTCTCACTTTCCATAATTCCGGTGAAGATTTCCAGGAGTATTTTCACGCCTGCTCGGCCCAGTACTCTCCATGCTTCCACTGGGATGTTGTCCGGTCCTGTCGCCTTGCCGTTCTTCATCTTCCTCAGAGCCTTCACAACCTCTTCTCTTATCTCCTCTACCTCAGTCTCTGCTCTTGCTTCCACGGTTCTGTCGATTCTTTCGTTCTCCACATTTATCAGTTGTTCAAAATACGACCTCCATCTTTCCTTGATATCGCTTTCTTCCGTCAGTACCGCTCCGTCTGTGTTTTTCATCTGCTTGCTCTGATAGACATCTTGGGATTCTCGGTTCTTCTGTTTTGCAATCCGGATCGCTTTCCTTTGGCCTTCCTCGTCGTCCTTCAGACTGTCGTATAGATCTTTGTACGCTTCCGATTTGGCTTTTGCAACAGCTCTCTTCGCAGCTTTGTTCGCCGCCTTGTACCTTTCGATTGTCTCTTCGCATCTATTCAGATCTCTCTGTTTCTTCGCCTCCTTCTTTTCTTTCACTGCGTCTTGGACTTCCTCTCCCCACCACCATGTCTCTTCCTTCTTTCCTGGTTTTCCAGATGTCACGCCAAGGACCTCCTTTGCCGTCTCAGTCAGCACTCTGCTGGACTCCGCCCACGTCTTCTCTGCCTGTGCTTCCATACCTTCCCTGACCTTCTCCACAAACTTTTCCCTGTGCTCCTGCTCATTCAGTTTCCACCATCTTGTCTTCCTGGTTCTGTCCGGTTTCTTCCTTGTCTCTGTCTTCATGGTCGCTGTACAGATGACCACTTTGTGTTGCTTCGCAACCGCTTCACCTGGCAGCACCTTGCAGTCCTGTACTCTTTTCAGCTCACTTCTCCTGCATATGACATAGTCCACCTGGGAGTTCACACCACCACTTGTGTAGGTGATCTTCCTCGAGTCCTTCTTCTTGAAATAGGTGTTTGTGACCGCCAGGTTGTTTGCCGCCACAAAGTCTAGGATGGTCTGCCCTTCTTCGTTCCTCGTTCCAAACCCAAATTTACCGATGTTGTCTCCATATCCTTGCGCTCCACCACCCACATGTCCATTCAGATCTGCCCCAATCCAGACTCTCTCAGTTCTTGGGATCTTTACCATGACCTCGCTCACTGTTCTCCAGAAGTCTTCCTTTTCCACATCGTCACAGCCCACTTGTGGTGCGTATGCACATACGATGTTCACCGGTTTGTTCTCCACTTCCACCTTCATCCACATCACACGGTCAGATTCCCTGTGAACCTGCAGCACACCTTCCTTCATCTCAGGGTCTAGCACTATCCCGACGCCGTTCCTTCTAGTGTCGTGTCCTACGTAGTACATCTTGTACCCATTACCCATTTCTCTGGCCTTCGCTCCTTTCCACTTGGTCTCCTGTACGCATAGGATGTTGATACTCCGTCTTTCCATCATGTCAACAGTCTCCTTTCCTCTACCAGTCATCGTTCCCACATTGAGTGTGCCGATTCGTAGTTTCCTGGTGGTTCTCCGTGCCTCTCTCTTCTTCTTCCTCTGAGCTTGCTTCTTTAGCCGTATCCGCTCTTGATACCGTAGCCGTTGCCCATTTGTCGCCGGATCACGGCGGTCATCCGACGCGTCGCCTGCGGGGTACGCCCTAGCTCTGTCTGCATTCCTGATTCTCCGCATCATGTATTGGCTTGGCAGGGGTTTTTACGGCCGGATGCCCTTCCTGCCGCCCTCTTTTAGTCGCCTCTTACGACACGCAGAGGGTACGTTGGACCTATTCTACCCCGGGGTCCACACGGATGTGTCTAAGCTAGTGTTCTGGCCTTCAATTTGACGCCATAGTGGGTGCTCACTACGTTTATTTTACTGGAAGCCATCTTGTGACCTTGATTCTGCTGTGAAGGTCCTGGTCTTGATTCAGGAGGGTCATCAGGTTCATCAATCAACGGTGCCCGTTCCAGCTCTTCATCATCCGGCATGTAATCACTCCCTAAAACAATATAATAAATTTGTTTCATGCATAGAAATATATTTCAGTACAAGTAAAATCACCTTCATGCAACATCAGAACTTATTACTCTTATTACAAAAAAATTAGTGCTTATATAACACTCAATTGAGCGTTATATAAGAATTATATCATAAACACACAAAAAATATACTTACCATAGTCTGGACATTCCTCTGTATTATCATCAAAATCACTGTCATCATTTTCCTTTTGGGCATGAAGAACACGCTCCAAAGCACGCCTCACTCCATAAAATCGAAAGGAATCCATACCTGTCAGCAAACAAGCATTTTTTGACTCGACAGACGAAGTGAACGAAATCGTAACACATGAACAGACACTAAAAAATACAAGTATATGATGAATTTCATATCCGTTTTTCACATCTATGTGATCAGTGTAGTGTTGTCTAAAAGATATAAAATAATAAAGCAATAAACTCACCTGTGAGACTGCATTTGCACATGACAACAGAGAGGAGTGTGTGGCGTGGCACAGTCAGCTGATCTCTGCTAGGGAGGACCAGACAGCTGCCAAGTACCACAAGCGAGAAGATTTGCCATCCCTTAAATATGAGCAGTAGAACGTGCCTGAAACGTTGCACTCGTTCACAGCTCTCTCACTCCATTTTCTTTAGCTCTGGACTCACTAGAAACGAACGTAACTAATTCGTCACGCTCGGCGATATAGGGTTAACATGAAAAGGATGACCTGGGCATGTGTTAACATGAAGGGACCTGGGCAAACATGACGCAGCTGGCTGTGAGCGGAGGAACAAGCCGGGAGACGGAGTTGGGTGCTGCTCCTGTAAAGACCTCGTGTGTGCCTTGGTGACCAGATAAACTTTGTGTTGACCTGTGTTAAGCTGTATCGTGCAGTGTGACATGCTGGTTTCCCCCTGTATTGTGCCTATAGAAAAGTGTACGGGTAAATAACTTGTGTAAATAAAGGAAAGACTGTCATCGTGTGTTTATTTCGTGCCCTGCCTCGCCACTTGGCGTTTCCCCTCGTGGTGTTCTGGGACGCTGTGGTGCTTGGTGCCTCTTGGAGCTGTTCAGTGTTCACGACCCTGTGGATAACACGCCGTCTGCCTAGCCTGCCTTGTGTTGGTGGCAGAGAGACGAGGCGGTCGGCGTAACAGTATTTTACATTATCTATATCATTAATGTATATTTTTCTTTTCAGTTTAGTTTAATCTTTTTAACATTCATCATACCTTAGATTAATATTCAACAATGATATTCATTGTTAAATATCATATATTTAACAATGTCTGTCTCTGTCTCTCTCCCTCTCCCTCTCCCTCTACATTCCTCTTCATTGTATACGTGATTATATATCTTAATGCGTCAACGTATATTAAAATGCTGAGGAAAATATATATCTCTCACACCTGCAACCAGAGGCATAGCCAGAGGTACTGCCTGCAGCAAAAATGATTACATTATTTACATCAATAAATTTTCATTGAGGATAACAACAGAAAGGAGCAATAACAGCCGCCAGTTTTATTGACTTGCCAAGAAGTAAATCTTTCACATTTTTTGTACATTACAAAGATATTGTATCATAAAACAATGGTAAAAACAATACAGAAAAAAATGACATTCGTCACTACACTAACCAGTAATTGCTAACATAACCTTCATTGAAAAGAAGGACAACAAATGAAATCTATTTCAAATGGCAGTACTTCCATACACAATAAGCCATCAAGAAAGGAATTCTCCGTAGAAAAACTCACAATACAAAAACTTAACTCCTTAAAAAAAAGTACTAGAAATATATGTATCATAATTTCATAAAAGAAGTATTTAAGAATTTCCTGTACAATATACAGACTAGAAATAGACATCATACCAAGTAAAATATCAGTAATACATTTTCCTTTGACTTAGTCTCATGATCTCTTATCCATACAAGAACACAGTAACACAAGGTTTGCTTGAAAATAATGCTTTAAAGTATAACTCTCTGTGAAATATATATATCTTCATAAAAGAAGTATTTAAGAATTTCCTGTACAATATACAGACAAGCAATGGACATCTTCCTATGTGATTTATCAACAATAATACATTTTCTTTGACAAAATGATGAGATTTTGAAAAGAAAAATAATTGAATAAGAACCTTCACATATTAAAATATATTCTCATGCACCTTTACTTTTAGTCTAATGATCTCTTGCCCATACAAGACCACAGTAACACATGGTTTGCTTGCCCCTCGCACCAATAGCTCGAGATCTAGTTCCTGCATATTTCAGAATCCAGCCAATCTGAGGAGTGTCTGGGATGTCATAATCATGTTCAGCGCAAAACTCATAAAGTCGTAATTTAAATAATCTGCGAGTTATGACATCATTAAAATTGTTGGTAAAAATTATTTCTTGATCAATGAAATATATTAAAGAATTTGCTCCTTTAACTTTTTTGGGAAAGGACAGCAGTCTGGTTACCAAGCCAGTGTCTTCTTGGCCAGTGTTTTCTGGCCAAGTACCACAATAGCTTGTGGTACTTGGCAGCTGTCTGGTCCTCCCTAGCAGAGATCAGCTGACTGTGCCACGCCACACACTCCTCTCTGTTGTCATGTGCAAATGCAGTCTCACAGGTGAGTTTATTGCTTTATTATTTTATATCTTTTAGACAACACTACACTGATCACATAGGTGTGAAAAACGGATATGAAATTCATCATATACTTGTATTTTTTAGTGTCTGTTCATGTGTTACGATTTCGTTCACTTCGTCTGTCGAGTCAAAAAATGCTTGTTTGCTGACAGGTATGGATTCCTTTCGATTTTATGGAGTGAGGCGTGCTTTGGAGCGTGTTCTTCCATGCCCAAAGGAAAATGATGATGACAGTGCTTTTGATGATAATACAGAGGAATGTCCAGACTATGGTAAGTATATTTTTTGTGTGGTTATGATATAATTCTTATATAACGCTCAATTGAGTGTTATATAAGCACTATTTTTTTGTAATAAGAGTAATAAGTTCTGATGTTGCATGAAGGTGATTTTACTTGTACTGAAATATATTTCTATGCATGAAACAAATTTATTATATTGTTTTAGGGAGTGATTACATGCCGGATGATGAAGAGCTGGAACGGGCACCGTTGATTGATGAACCTGATGACCCTCCTGAATCAAGACCAAGACCTTCACAGCAGAATCAAGGTCACAAGATGGCTTCCAGTAAAATAAAACGTAGTGAGCACCCACTATGGCGTCAAATTGAAGGCCAGAACACTAGCTTAGACACACCTGAATGGTTTGGGCGAGATTGAGCCCTCTACCACAGTAAGGCGTCCCATTGAGTATTTCCAGGATTTTTTTTTCTTCTGATATTTTGACTCACATTGTTGATCAGAGTAATCTCTATGCACAACAGAAAAATGTTGGTAAAAGTTTAAATCTCACTGTCCCTGAACTAGAGTAATTTTTGGGAACATTACTTGCCATGTCACTGGTGAAACGGTCATGCTCAAGATTATACTGGAAGGCTAAGCTCAGTTGTCCCCTTGTTTCAGAAGTAATGACTAGAGATAGATGGGAAGAAATCAAAGCCAACCTCCACTTCAATGATAACAGTGACATGCTGCCAGTACTTCCCCAAAGTATGATAAACTTTTCAAAGTGAGACCTCTGCTGGATCATCTTGTTACCAAGTTTCGTGATATTCCCATGCCACAAAGAGTATGTGTAATGAACAGATGGTTCCATTCAAGGGTGCATCTTCTTTGAAGCAGTATTTGCTCAGTAAACCACATAAGTATTGTTACAAAGCAGGTCCAAGAAGTATTATCACAAGATATTTTTTTCATTTTCTGGATGTCACTGTTGTGAACTGTTGGTTTACTATACCGCAGAGATTCTAGCGACCTAGACATTCCTGAACGAAAAGTAATGATGCTTCAGGAATTCAAATTGTCACTGGCAGAATCCCTGCTTCTTGAAGGGAAAAATCCCATGGCTAAGAAAAGAGGTCGTCCCTCCTCTAATGGAGGAACTGCTGCACAGTTTGCAAAGAAAAAGAAAAGCTCCCCTGCCACTAAGCCCATTCCTGCAGAAGGAGTCAGGACAGATGGCTATCACCATTATCCAGTGGTGACAACAAGAGGAAGGTGCAAGAATCCAGACTGTAAAAGTGCCCCTGTGTTCTACTGTCAGAAGTGTAAAGTACACTTGTGTATCACCAAAGATAAAAATTGCTTTGTTGAATTCCACACAAAGTAAATGAACAAGCAAAAATGACATTTAGTTCATGGATATATTTTACTAAATGAATAAAAACATTCAATATTGTTTTCACATGTGCTAAGGGGTTTTTTTTTTTTTTTTTGTAAAGCAATTTCTTTTATGGCAGCCAAGACTCTTGGCTGCCATAAAAGAAATTGCTTATACAAAAAAAAACAAAAACCTTAGCACATGTGAAAACAATATTGAATGTTTTTTATTCATTTAGTAAATATATCCATGAACTAAATTGTCATTTTTGCTTGTTCATTTACTTTGTGTGGAATTCAACAAAGAAATTTTTTATCTTTGGTGATCACAAGTGTACTTTACACTTCTGACAGTAGAACCAGGGGCATTTTTTACAGTCTGGATTCTTGCACCTTCCTCTTGTTTGTCACCACTGGATAATGGTGATAGCCATCTGTCCTGACTCCTTCTGCAGGAATGGGCTTAGTGGCAGGGGAGCTTTTCTTTTTCTTTGCAAACTGGGGCAGCAGTTCCTCCATTAGAGGAGGACGACCTCTTTTCTTAGCCATGGATTTTTCCCTTCAAGAAGCAGGGATTCTGCCAGTGACAATTTGAATTCCTGAAGCATCTTTAAACTTTTCGTTCAGGAATGTCTAGGTCGCTAGAATCTCTGCGGTATAGTAACCAACAGTTTCACAACAGTGGACATCCAGAAATGAAAAAATATCTTGTGATAATACTTCTTGGACCTGCTTTGTAACAATACTTATGTGTTTACTGAGCAAATACTGCTTCAAAAAAGATGCCCCTTGAATGGAACCATCTGTTCATCTACACATCTCTTTGTGGCATGGGAATATCACGAAACTTGGTAACAAGATGATCCAGCAGGTCTCACTTTGAAAAGTTTATCATACTTTGGGGAAGTATTGGCAGCATGTCATGTTATCATTGAAGTGGAGGTTGGGTTTGATTTCTTCCCATCTATCTCTAGTCTTACTTCTGAAACAAGGGACAAATGAGCTTAGCCTTCCAGTATAATCTTGAGCATGACCGTTTTCACCAGTGACATGGCAAGTAATGTTCCCAAAAATTACTCTAGTTCAGGGACAGTGAGATTTAAACTTTTACCAAAATTTTTCTGTTTTTGCATAGAGATTTCTCTGATCAACAATGTGAGTCAAAATATCAGAAGAAAAAAAATCCTGGAAAAACTCAAAGGGGCGCCTTACTGTGGTAGAGGGCTCAATCTCGCCCAACCCTTCAGGTTGTGTCTAAGCTAGTGTTCTGGCCTTCAATTTGACGCCATAGTGGGTGCTCACTACGTTTTATTTTACTGGAAGCCATCTTGTGACCTTGATTCTGCTGTGAAGGTCTTGGTCTTGATTCAGGAGGGTCATCAGGTTCATCAATAAACGGTGCCCGTTCCAGCTCTTCATCATCCGGCATGTAATCACTCCCTAAAACAATATAATAATTTGTTTCATGCATAGAAATATATTTCATACAAGTAAAATCACCTTCATGCAACATCAGAACTTATTACTCTTATTACAAAAAAATAGTGCTTATATAACACTCAATTGAGCGTTATATAAGAATTATATCATAACCACACAAAAAATATACTTACCATAGTCTGGACATTCCTCTGTATTATCATCAAAAGCACTGTCATCATCATTTTCCTTTTGGGCATGAAGAACACGCTCCAAAGCACGCCTCACTCCATAAAATCGAAAGGAATCCATACCTGTCAGCAAACAAGCATTTTTTGACTCGACAGACGAAGTGAACGAAATCGTAACACATGAACAGACACTAAAAAATACAAGTATATGATGAATTTCATATCCGTTTTTCACACCTATGTGATCAGTGTAGTGTTGTCTAAAAGATATAAAATAATAAAGCAATAAACTCACCTGTGAGACTGCATTTGCACATGACAACAGAGAGGAGTGTGTGGCGTGGCACAGTCAGCTGATCTCTGCTAGGGAGGACCAGACAGCTGCCAAGTACCACAAGCTATTGTGGTACTTGGCCAGAAAACACTGGCCAAGAAGACACTGGCTTGGTAACCAGACTGCTGTCCTTTCCCAAAAAAGTTAAAGGAGGAAATTCTTTAATATATTTCATTGATCAAGAAATAATTTTTACCAACAATTTTAATGATGTCATAACTCGCAGATTATTTAAATTACGACTTTATGAGTTTTGCGCTGAACATGATTATGACATCCCAGACACTCCTCAGATTGGCTGGATTCTGAAATATGCAGGAACTAGATCTCGAGCTATTGGTGCGAGGGGCAAGCAAACCATGTGTTACTGTGGTCTTGTATGGGCAAGAGATCATTAGACTAAAAGTAAAGGTGCATGAGAATATATTTTAATATGTGAAGGTTCTTATTCAATTATTTTTCTTTTCAAAATCTCATCATTTTGTCAAAGAAAATGTATTATTGTTGATAAATCACATAGGAAGATGTCCATTGCTTGTCTGTATATTGTACAGGAAATTCTTAAATACTTCTTTTATGAAGATATATATATTTCACAGAGAGTTATACTTTAAAGCATTATTTTCAAGCAAACCTTGTGTTACTGTGTTCTTGTATGGATAAAGATCATGAGACTAAGTCAAAGGAAAAAGTATTACTGATATTTTACTTGGTATGATGTCTATTTCTAGTCTGTATATTGTACAGGAAATTCTTAAATACTTCTTTTATGAAATTATGATACATATATTTCTAGTACTTTTTTTTAAGGAGTTAAGTTTTTGTATTGTGAGTTTTTCTACGGAGAATTCCTTTCTTGATGGCTTATTGTGTATGGAAGTACTGCCATTTGAAATAGATTTCATTTGTTGTCCTTCTTTTCAATGAAGGTTATGTTAGCAATTACTGGTTAGTGTAGTGACGAATGTCATTTTTTTCTGTATTGTTTTTACCATTGTTTTATGATACAATATCTTTGTAATGTACAAAAAATGTGAAAGATTTACTTCTTGGCAAGTCAATAAAACTGGCGGCTGTTATTGCTCCTTTCTGTTGTTATCCTCAATGAAAATTTATTGATGTAAATAATGTAATCATTTTTGCTGCAGGCAGTACCTCTGGCTATGCCTCTGGTTGCAGGTGTGAGAGATATATATTTTCCTCAGCATTTTAATATACGTTGACGCATTAAGATATGTAATCACGTATACAATGAAGAGGAATGTAGGAGGAGAGAGAGAGAGAGAGAGAGAGAGACAGACATTGTTAAATATATGATATTTAACAATGAATATCATTGTTAAATATTAATCTAAGGTATGATGAATGTTAAAAAGTTTAAAACTAAACTGAAAAGAAAAATATACATTAATGATATAGATAATGTAAAATACTGTTACGCCGACCGCCTCGTCTCTCTGCCACCAACACAAGGCAGGCTAGGCAGACGGCGTGTTATCCACAGGGTCGTGAACACTGAACAGCTCCAAGAGGCACCAAGCACCACAGCGTCCCAGAACACCACGAGGGGAAACGCCAAGTGGCGAGGCAGGGCACGAAATAAACACACGATGACATTTCTTTCCTTTATTTACACAAGTTATTTACCCGTACACTTTTCTATAGGCACAATACGGGGGGAAACCAGCATGTCACACTGCACGATACAGCTTAACACAGGTCAACACAAAGTTTATCGGGTCACCAAGGCACACACGAGGTCTTTACAGGAGCAGCACCCAACTCCGTCCCCCGGCTTGTTCCTCCGCTCACAGCCAGCTGCGTCATGTTTGGCCCAGGTCCCTTCATGTTAACACATGCCCAGGTCATCCTTTTCATGTTAACCCTATATCGCCGAGCGTGACGAATTAGTTACGTTCGTTTCTAGTGAGTCCAGAGCTAAAGAAAATGGAGTGAGAGAGCTGTGAACGAGTGCAACGTTTCAGGCACGTTCTACTGCTCATATTTAAGGGATGGCAAATCTTCTCGCTTGTGGTACTTGGCAGCTGTCTGGTCCTCCCTAGCAGAGATCAGCTGACTGTGCCACGCCACACACTCCTCTCTGTTGTCATGTGCAAATGCAGTCTCACAGGTGAGTTTATTGCTTTATTATTTTATATCTTTTAGACAACACTACACTGATCACATAGATGTGAAAAACGGATATGAAATTCATCATATACTTGTATTTTTTAGTGTCTGTTCATGTGTTTACGATTTCGTTCACTTCGTCTGTCGAGTCAAAAAATGCTTGTTTGCTGACAGTATGGATTCCTTTCGATTTTATGGAGTGAGGCGTGCTTTGGAGCGTGTTCTTCATGCCCAAAAGGAAAATGATGACAGTGATTTTGATGATAATACAGAGGAATGTCCAGACTATGGTAAGTATATTTTTTGTGTGTTTATGATATAATTCTTATATAACGCTCAATTGAGTGTTATATAAGCACTAATTTTTTTGTAATAAGAGTAATAAGTTCTGATGTTTGCATGAAGGTGATTTTACTTGTACTGAAATATATTTCTATGCATGAAACAAATTTATTATATTGTTTTAGGGAGTGATTACATGCCGGATGATGAAGAGCTGGAACGGGCACCGTTGATTGATGAACCTGATGACCCTCCTGAATCAAGACCAGGACCTTCACAGCAGAATCAAGGTCACAAGATGGCTTCCAGTAAAATAAACGTAGTGAGCACCCACTATGGCGTCAAATTGAAGGCCAGAACACTAGCTTAGACACATCCGTGTGGACCCCGGGGTAGAATAGGTCCAACGTACCCTCTGCGTGTCGTAAGAGGCGACTAAAAGAGGGCGGCAGGAAGGGCATCCGCCGTAAAAACCCCTGCCAAGCCAATCCCATGATGCGGAGAATCAGGAATGCAGACAGAGCTAGGGCGTACCCCGCAGGCGACGCGTCGGATGACCGCCGTGATCCGGCGACAAATGGGCAACGGCTACGGTATCAAGAGCGGATACGGCTAAAGAAGAAAGCTCAGAGGAAGAAGAAGAGAGAGGCACGGAGAACCACCAGGAAACTACGAATCGGCACACTCAATGTGGGAACGATGACTGGTAGAGGAAAGGAGACTGTTGACATGATGGAAAGACGGAGTATCAACATCCTATGCGTACAGGAGACCAAGTGGAAGGAGCGAAGGCCAGAGAAAGGGGTAATGGGTACAAGATGTACTACGTAGGACACGACACTAGAAGGAACGGCGTCGGGATAGTGCTAGACCCTGAGATGAAGGAAGGTGTGCTGCAGGTTCACAGGGAATCTGACCGTGTGATGTGGATGAAGGTGGAAGTGGAGAACAAACCGGTGAACATCGTATGTGCATACGCACCACAAGGGGGCTGTGACGATGTGGAAAAGGAAGACTTCTGGAGAACAGTGAGCGAGGTCATGGTAAAGATCCCAAGAACTGAGAGAGTCTGGATTGGGGCAGATCTGAACGGACATGTGGGTGGTGGAGCGCAAGGATATGGAGACAACATCGGTAAATTTGGGTTTGGAACGAGGAACGAAAGGGCAGACCATCCTAGACTTTGTGGCGGCAAACAACCTGGCGGTCACAAACACCTATTTCAAGAAGAAGGACTCGAGGAAGATCACCTACACAAGTGGTGGTGTGAACTCCCAGGTGGACTATGTCATATGCAGGAGAAGTGAGCTGAAAAGAGTACAGGACTGCAAGGTGCTGCCAGGTGAAGCGGTTGCGAAGCAACACAAAGTGGTCATCTGTACAGCGACCATGAAGACAGAGACAAAGGAAGAAACCGGGCAGACCAGGAAGACAAGATGGTGGAAACTGAATGAGCAGGAGCACAGGGAAAAGTTTGTGGAGAAGGTCAGGGAAGGGATGGAAGCACAGGCAGAGAAGACGTGGGCGGAGTCCAGCAGAGTGCTGACTGAGACGGCAAAGGAGGTCCTTGGCGTGACATCTGGAAAACCAGGAAAGAAGGAAGAGACATGGTGGTGGGGAGAGGAAGTCCAAGACGCAGTGAAAGAAAAGAAGGAGGCGAAGAAACAGAGAGATCTGAATAGATGCGAAGAGACAATCGAAAGGTACAAGGCGGCGAACAAAGCTGCGAAGAGAGCTGTTGCAAAAACCAAATCGGAAGCGTACAAAGATCTATACGACAGTCTGAAGGACGACGAGGAAGGCCAAAGGAAAGCGATCCGGATTGCAAAACAGAAGAACCGAGAATCCCAAGATGTCTATCAGAGCAAGCAGATGAAAAACACAGACGGAGCGGTACTGACGGGAAAAAAGCGATATCAAGGAAAGATGGAGGTCGTATTTTAACAACTGATAAATGTGGAGAACGAAAGAATCGACAGAACCGTGGAAGCAAGAGCAGAGACTGAGGTAGAGGAGATAAGAGAAGAGGTTGTGAAGGCTCTGAGGAAGATGAAGAACGGCAAGGCGACAGGACCGGACAACATCCCAGTGGAAGCATGGAGAGTACTGGGCCGAGCAGGCGTGAAAATACTCCTGGAAATCTTCACCGGAATTATGGAAAGTGAGAGAATGCCAGATGAGTGGAGAGACAGCACGCTAATACCGATATTCAAGAACAAGGGGACATCCAGGAATGTGGTAACTACCGGGCATCAAACTGATGTCACACACTCTGAAAATATGGGAAAGGATCATCGATGGAAGACTGAGGGCGATCGTGGGCGATTTCGGAGCAACAGTTCGGTTCATGCCAGGCAGGTCCACGACAGACGCAAAATTTGCGCTAGACAACTGATGAGAAATACAGAGAGGGTCAAAGGGAGCTGCACAGTGTCTTCATTGACCTGGAAAAGGCGTACGATAGAGTACCTAGATCGGAGGTGTGGAACTGCTTGAGGCTGAAAGAGGGGGACGAGAAGGATGTCAGGGGAATCCAAGACATGTACGAAGGCACGACAACGAAGGTGAAGTCCATAGTGGGAACCACGGACAGTTTCCAAGTCAAAGTGGGATTGCACCAGGGATCCGCACTTAGCCCTTTCCTCTTTGCATTGGTCATAGACTGCCTGACGGTAGCAGTGCAGAGGACAGCACCATGGGATCTGATGTACGCAGACGATGTAGCACTCAATGGAGAGACGAATGAGGAGGTGGAAGAGAGGTTGGAACAGTGGAGAAAGGCAATGGAAGAGCGAGGCATGAAGGTTAGCAGACAGAATACCGAGTACCTCTGCATTGGCGAACAAGAGCCAGAGAGAGAAGTGAGGATGCAGGGAGCGAAGCTAAACCGAGTCCAAGAATTCAAGTACCTGGGCTCCACGGTGCAGTGTGACGGAGGGTCGGATAAGGAAGTAGGGAAGAGGATCCAGGCGGGTTGGAACGCATGGAGAAGATTACTGGAGTACTCTGTGACAGGAAGGTACCACAAAGTTGAAGGGCAGACTCCACAAGACCATGGTCAGGCCGGCAATGTTATACGGAATGGAAGCAGTGGCGGTGACGAAAGGCCAGGAGGCAAAGATGAAGGTGGCAGAAATGAGGATGCTAAGGATCGCGCTGGGAAGACGAGGCTGGATAAAATCCGCAACCCCAACGATCAGAGAGACCATTGGAGTAGGAGAGCTCGGGGAGAAGCTGAGGGAGTGCAGACTCAGGTGGCTGGGACACGTGACAAGGAGAGAGGACGAGTACGTGGGCAAGAGGATGAGGAGACTGGTGGTTGGGAGAAGAAAGAGGGGAAGACCGAAGAGGAGATGGGAGGATTGCATCAAGGAGGACATGGAGACGGCGGGAGTGACGGAGGGGGAGGCCCTGGATAGGGCAGAGTGGAGGAGGAAGATCCGCACCGGCGACCCCAGTTGAACTGGGACAAAAGCCTGTAGAAGAAAAAGAGAACACTAGCTTAGACACACCTGAGTGGTTGGGTGAGATTGAGCCTCTACCACAGTAAGGCGTCCCATTGAGTATTTCCAGGTTTTTTTTTCTTCTGATATTTTGACTCACATTGTTGATCAGAGTAATCTCTATGCACATCAGAAAAATGTTGGTACGTTTAAATCTCACTGTCCCTGAACTAGAGCATTTTTTGGGAACATTACTTGCCATGTCACTGGTGAAACTGTCAAAGCTCAAGATTATACTGGAAGGCTAAGCTCAATTGTCCCCTTGTTTTCAGAAGTAATAACTAGAGATAGATGGGAAGAAATCAAAGCCAACCCCCACTTCAATGATAACAGTGACATGCTGCCAAGTACTTCCCCAAAGTATGATAAACTTTTCAAAGTGAGACCTCTGCTGGATCATCTTGTTACCAAGTTTCGTGAAATTCCCATGCCACAAAGAGTATGTGTAGATGAACAGATGGTTCCATTCAAGGGTGCATCTTCTTTTAAGCAGTATTTACCCAGTAAACCACATAAGTATGGTTACAAAGCAGGTCCAAGAAGTATTATCACAAGATATTTTTTTCATTTTCTGGATGTCACTGTTGTGAACTGTTGGTTACTATACCGCAGAGATTCTAGCGACCTAGACATTCCTGAACGAAAAGTAATGATGCTTCAGGAATTCAAATTGTCACTGGCAGAATCCCTGCTTCTTGAAGGGAAAAATCCCATGGCTAAGAAAAGAGGTCGTCCCTCCTCTAATGGAGAACTGCTGCACAGTTTCAAGAAAAAGAAAAGCTCCCCTGCCACTAAGCCCATTCCTGCAGAGTCAGGACAGATGGCTATCACCATTA
>NW_023658223.1:0-24826 GCF_015228065.2 Penaeus monodon
TAATATTTAAAATAAAAATAAAAAAAATAATATAAATAATAATAAAATTTTTTTATAATTTTTTAAAATATTCAAAGTTATCAAAATCTCTTTATTCTCACTTTTTTTTTGATCTTTTGTTGCAGATTATAATTCTAAAAATTTTACTTTTTCCCAAAATTTGAAATACAAAAAATCAAAAAACTTATTTTTATATTAAAACATTTTTCCAAATTTTTGGGTTTTTTAATTTTGTTTTTTTTTCTTTTTACCTTTTTTTAATTATAAGCCCAAAACCCCTTTATTAATACTTTATAGTTTACATTATTTTTTAACACTTACATTTATTATTATACTTAAAATTTTTTAAATTATATATTTTGTTTTATCATTTTATTGAATTTTTTAGTTAAAATTTTTTGCAATTACAAAAAAACAACAAAATATAGTAAAAAACAATATAATAAAATAATCGTTTTAAAAAATTATTTATATCTTATTTTAAATTGTATTTTTATTATTTGGATTATTATGTTTAAAATTTTTTTTTGAAATTATACTACCATACAATAAAATAGAATAATAAAAATAAAAATGTTAATACATTTAAACGCTACTTATTTTATTATACTTATTTTATTATTATTTTGTTATTTTAAGTTATATTATTTTTTGGCAAATCTATATTAATTATATAAAATATAATATATATAATAATATAATAATAATAAAATAATAAATAATAATAATAATATACTAATAATATAATAATATAATTAATTAATCAAAGTTATCAAAATTCTCTTTATTCTCACTTATATCATCATTGTTGTCATGATTAATACAATTCTGGTAATTATTATCATTATTACCCTAATAATTTCCGAAATCATCAAAGAAATCGAAAAAACGTCATTTTGGAGTATACTCTCAAAAGGCTATATTTCGCTAGATTTTGCCGCTTTTTCGACTTTTGGGATTTTTTTTCTTTTAAATTTTTTATATTATATATGGACACAATTCCTGTTATTATCATCATCATTATCATGATTATCATCATTATCATCATCATTATCATCATTATTGCAATTATTATCATCATTATTGCAATTGTTATCATTATTATTGCAATTATTGGAGTTATAATATATATTTTGCAATAATACTAATAACCACAACAATAATAATAGTAATAACAATAATAATAACAATAAACGATTTTATAATATTATTTATATCATTATCTTAATTAGTATTGTAATTACTGTATTATTACGTATAACAATTATTTTTGCAATTATACTACCAGTACAAATAATAATAATGATAATAAAACAATAATAATGTTAATAACAATATTATAACGACTAGCATTATTATTATATACTTATTATTATTATTATTATTGTTTATTATTAAAGTTATGAATATATTTTTTGGAAATAATGCTAATAATTAAGATATAGATAATAATATATATACTATAATAATAATAATAAATAATAATCAATATAATAATATAATAATATAAATAATAATTAATATAATAATAATTAATATAATAATATATATAGATAATATTCAAAGTATCAAATTCTCTTTATTCTCACTTTTTTATCTCATGTTGTCTGATTAATACAATTCTGGTATTTATTTCATATTACCCTAATAATTGCCGAAATCATCAAGAAACGAAAAAACGTCATTTTGGAGTATACTCTCAAAGGCTATATTTCGCTAGATTTTGCCGCTTTTTTTCGACTTTTGGGATTTTTTTCTTTTACCTTTTTTTATTATATATGGAACAATTTCCCGTTAGTATCATCATCATTATCATGATTATCTCTTATTATCGTTATCATCATCATACATATTTTCCCCATTACATCTCATTACATCATTATTGCAAATTTTTATCATCTTATTGCAATTGTTATCATTTTTATTGCAATTATTGGAGTTTAATATATATTTTTGCAAAATACAATAACCACAACAAAAATAATAGTAATAACAAAAATAAAACAAAAATAACGATTTTATAATAATATTTATATCATTATCTTAATTAGTATTGTAAATTTCTGTAAATTTTACTGGGTTTTAAAATTATTTTTGCAATTATACTACCAGTACAAATAATAATAATGATAATAAAAACAATAAAAATGTTAATAACAAAATTATAACGACTAGCATTATTATTATTATACTTAAATATAATTATTATTATTATTGTTATTATTAAGTTATAAAATATTTTTTGGCAATAATGCTAATAATTAAATTTCTATAATAGTAATATAATAAATATATCTACTAATATAATAATAAAAAATATAAAACTAATAATAAAAAATTAAAAAATAAAATTATTAAAAACCCAATTTTTATATTTTAATTTGTTTATTATTATTTAATTTTTTTTTTATTACAATTTTTATCACAAATAATAAAATATTTTTATTTCAATTTTAAAATTTTCGTTTTTTTTTTTTTTTTATATTATTCAATTTTTTTTATTTAATGATTTATCTTTTATTTTATATATAAAAATTATTTAAAATTAAAACACAAAAATAAAAATAAATTTAAAATCAATAATTAATAATATTATATAAAAATTATTTTATAAAAATTATTCAAAAATTTTAAAACAAATTTTTATTTAAAACATAAATAAAATTTGAAATAATAATAATTATTTTATATCATTATTTTCAAATTTTTTTAAATTTATAATTTTTTAGAAATTTTTTGGATATATATTTTAAAAATTAAATTGAAATTAATAATTATAATTTAAAAATATTAAAAATACTTATATTTTAATTATATTTTTAATATTATTTTTTTTCATTAATAATTAATTAATTCAATAATTTAAAATTTAATAAAATACATTTTTAATAATAAATTTAAAATACATAATTTTTAAAATTAAAATATAAAAAATTAAATAAATTTTAAATAACAATAAAATTTCAAATTTTTACTTTTATCTCTTTTATAGAATTAAATTTTTTTATTTTTTTATAAATTTTTAAAATTTCCTTAAATTTTTATAATTCTTATATTTTTTTTTAATATTACATTTTTATTTTATATTTTTTATTTTTTTTTTAATTTTATAATTAATTATTATATTTTTCATTATTAATATATATAATATAAATCATTAATAACCTAATATAAAAATAAATATTATTGAATTATAATAATTTTTAAAAAATTTTTAATTTAAAAATTTTTAAATATTTTTGAAAAATAACATAAAAATTATAATTATATTAATTTAATTTAACGAATATTATAAATAAATATTTTTATATACTAGAAAATTATTATTTTAATTTTTATTTTTAAATTTTACTACATTTTAATTAAAAAAAAATCATAATATATTATAATATATATATTATTATGTTAAATTATTAAAAATTATTATAATTAATAAAAATATATTAAATTTTAAAAAATTAAATAAATTAAATATAATTATATTATAAATTTTATAAAATATTTATGAAAATAATAAAAAAAAAATAAAATAACAATAAAAAAAACATATTTTTATATATCAATTAAATTTTTATTTTTTAAATTTTTTTTTTTTTAAAATTTTTTTTTATTATAAAATATAATTGAATTCCTAAAACAATATCATTTAATCCCTTTTAAAACTATTTTTTTTTCCTTTTTTTTATTTTATATTTTTTTTTTCTTTTTTAAATTATATATTATTCTATTATTAAAATAATAAAATTATAAAAATATAAAATACAAATATATAATACAATTTAAAAATCAATCATATATTTTAATAATATTTATTTTAATTTTTAAATTTATTATGATTATATATAAAATTTTTAATATTTTAAAAAATAATAAATAATTAAAAAAATAAAATAAATTTTTAAAAATTTAAAATAATTATTTTTCATTATTTAATTATTTTTTCTTTATATTAAATATATTTTGCAATTTTTTTAAATAGTTTAAAATTTTAAAAATATATTAATAAAAATTTTAAAATAATTATATTTTTAAAAATTTTTATAAAATTTTTAATTATTCAATTATAATTTTAAAAATTATAAAAATTAAGATAAAAAAATATAATATTATTTATACAATATATATAAATCAATAATAAAAAATAAATTTTAATATAATAATAAATTTAAAAATAAATTTTATATTTAATTTTTCTATATTTAATTTATCCAATTTTACTTTTAAAATTTTGAATATACTAATAATAAATTATAATTAAAATTTTAAAAATTTTTATTAACCATTATTTATTATTCCAAATTTTTCCTTTTTGTATATTAATTTAATATTTTTTTAATATATAAAAAATTATAAAAATTAAAAATATATATTTAAAATAATAATATATCATATTAATAATATAAATTAATAAATATAATATTTTCAAATTATCAAAATTTTTATTTTTTTAATTTTCAATTAAAAATTAGAAATTTTCATTAATAACAAAATCCCAATAAAAAAAAAATAAAAAATTTTTAGATTTTAAATTTTTTTGTAAATTTTCCTTTTTTTATTTTTTATAATTCTTTTTATATAAACCAATTCCTTATACAATTATATATATATCTTATATTCTATTTATACTTTTCATTATATATTTTTTATATTATTATATTATTATTAATTTATATATTATTAATCTTATATTTTTAATAAATTTTAATATATTTAAAATAAAATAAAAAAATAATAAAATAATAAAATAATATAAAATAATAAATTATAATAATATTATAATACTTAATTATATTGTATTCTAATTATTATTTTCTATTTCAATTTTATCCATTAAATATAAAAGTATTAAAATATATTTTAATAAACTTAATAAGCCCAATTATTTTAATTTATTTTTGGATTTTTTTCAAAGTTTTTTTGAATTTTTTAAAAATTTTTTTATTAAACTTTAATATATATACAAAATTTATATTAATCATATTAATATTTATATCATTAATCTTTATAATTATTTATTATCTATTCTTTATTATTTTCTAATTTTAAAAATAATTTAATATTTTCAATTAATAATAATATATAATTGAAAAATTTTATTAATTTTAAATTTTAGTTAAAAAATTATAAATATTTTTTATTTATATTATAATTTTTTAATTATAATAAACTTTAAAATAATATAAATATATAATATGTATACAATAATAAAAATTATAATAATATATTATTAATTATATTTACTAAATTTTTATATTATTATTATTTTTTTATTAATCATTTAAAAATTATAAATAATTAATAATTAAATAAAAGAATAAAAAATTATATTTTTATAATAAAATATAATTATTAATATATTTTTAACATTTAAAAATTTATCTTTTAAAAATATATTATAATAATACAAATTTATTTATTATTATACAATCATTTTATATAATCATTTATATTATCTATTTACAATATTTATTTTTTAAAATTAAATTAAATTTTTTTTAATTAAATATTGATAAATTTTTCTTTCAAATTTTAAAAATTATATATTATTATATAAAATAATAATAACAATTTAAATTTTAAAATTTTATTACTTTATTCTTGTCATATTATTAATTTAAATTATTCAATTTTTTATTTTAATAAAAAAAAATAAACAATTAAATTTAATACAAATTTTTTCATTTATTTTTCCCTTTTTATTTCATTTTTTATTATTATATATATTATCACAATTTTTTATATATATCTTAATTTAATTTTTTTTAATATTAATATATTATTACAAATTTTATATATTATTAAATATTAATAATTTAATTTAAAATGTTATACAAATTTTACATAATATTTAATATTAATAATTTAATTATTTTTAATTTAAAAAATATTTTTTAAATAATAATAATTTAAAAATATAATACATTTTAAAAAAATATAATAATATAATAATTAATTAAAATTATAAAATATTTTAATTATATATTTAAATATTAAAAATTTTCTAATTATTTATTATTTAAAATAAATTAATTTAAAATTTTTATATCTATTAAAATTATTTATTTTCATCTTAAATTTTTTATATTTAAAATTTTTAATAATTTATTTAATAATTTTATTATTATTATTATTTTTATTATATTTAAAAATAAAATTTTAATAACATAAAAATTTAAATAATTTTATTTAAATCAAACTTTTTATATTATTTATTATATTTATATTTAAATTTTAATTTATTTTTAAAATTATCAATTTTTGATTTTAATAAATTTTTAATATCTATAAAAAATATTTAAATTAATTTACAAATATTTTTAAAAATTTTTATATTATATTATATAACTTTTATTATTTTATTATTAAATTATTATATTATTCCCTATATTATATTATTAAATTAATAATAATTTATTAATTAATATATTAATTATAATTAATAATATATAGGGTATAATATAATTAATTAATACTAAAAAAAATTAAAAAATAAAATTTAATATACTATTTATCAATATTTTAATTTATAATATAATTTTTTATTATCATTTTTAAAATAAATTTATATAATTAAAATATAAAATTATTATTAAAATTTTTATTTCCATTTATAAAATTTGATAAATTTTTTATTTATTTTTTTTATTATTGGTTATTTATTAAAAATCTTTTTTTTAACTTATAGATTTAAATTAATTCTTTATTATCATATTTAAAATTATCATTAATTTATATTTTTATTATAAAAATATCTTTAATATCTCAATTTAAAATTTATATTTTCATTTTATTATTTTTATTAAATTATAATTAATAATATTATAAAAATAAAAAAACAATTTAATTTTTTAAATATTTTTTTTAGTTATAAATTATTTTTTAATTGAATACCTTTTATTTTAAAATATTTATCAATATAAAATTTATTAAAGATTATATCATATTTATATATTATTATTTAACATTACTTATAATTATTTAATTAAAATATTAATATATTTTTATTAATACATATAATGTTATTAATAATTTAATATTAGTTATTTATTTAATTATATATTATTAATAATAATAATAAATAAAAATATATAATAAATAAATAATTAATAATAATAAATATAATATATATAATAATAATAATAATAAATTTTAATAATTATTATATAATAATAATAATTAAAAAATTATAAAATTATTTAACTAATAATATTTAAAAATTACAAATTTTTTTATTATTTTTTTTATTTTTATTGCTAATTAACTTAATTATTTTATATTTAAAATTATTTTTAAATTTAAAAAGCTTTTGAATATATTATATTTTTAAATTTTTTTTTATTCAATTAAAATTTTATTTAAATTTTATATTTTTATTCATTCTATTTCATATTTAAATATTATGATTATTATCATATATTACTAATTTTCCCATTACAATTTTATAATTTATTAATATTCTCTTATAATTTTATATATTTTTATTGATTTAATAATTTTTTATAATATTTTTAACAAAATTATTTTAATTTAAAATATAAAAATAAATATAAAATTTTAAATTTTATTCATCTAGTAATTAAAAATTTTATATATTTATTATTTATTTTTTGTTTTTAAAGAATAATTATTAAAATATTATAAATAAAATAATAAAAATTAAATAATATTAAAAATAATTTTAATTTAAATAATAATAATTATATTAATAAAATTTTAAGTATAATAATTTTAAAATCTAATATTAATAATATAAAATTATAAAATCCAATATAATAATATAATAAAAATAATAAAATTATAAAATTTAATATTTAATTTAAATTAATATTTAATAATTAATTTAAAATTTTAAAATTCGGAATCCAAAATTTAAATTTTTTATATTTTAATTTAATAAAATTAAATATAAAAATTTAAAATTTTTAATTTTATATTAAAATTATCCAATTCTTTTTCATTTTTATTTTTATTTTATCATTTATTATATATTATACATTTTGTTATCATAATTAATGTTATTTTAAAATATCTATTTTTTAATTTTTACCATTATAAAATTTGCAATTTTAATAAAATTAAATTTTTAAAAAATATTATTTAATATTTTATATTATTTTAATTAATTATTATCAAATTTTAATTTTAATTATATATCTTAAAAATTTTAATTAATATATATAAAATAATTATATTAAATTTATAATATTTTATAATAATAATTAATTAAAATAATATAATAATATAAAAAATAAAATAATAATCAATAAAAAATTATAAGTACAAAAAATTATTTTCTAATATTTAATAATTATTAAATTATAATAATTTTTAATTATATAATTTAAGTTCAAAATTCCTATTTTATTTAAAAATATGAAAATAATAATAAAAATAATTCAATTTTTTAATTTAAAAATTTTTTTAATTTTTCATATTTAAAATTCTTTTTCTTTTCTATTTTTGAAAATTTTTTTTTTTCATTATTAATTTTTTCCAAATTTTTAATCATATTATCTCATTTTATTTCATAAACCCTATTTAATTATATTATCATTATTTTTTATTTTATTTCAATTATATTTTATAAATTATAATATAATTTAAAAAATTATTATTAATAATATAATCCTACATTAAAATATTTTTTATAAAATATATATATTATTATTTATATATTATTTATTAATTATTAATAAAATTTTAATTTAAAATTATGAATAAAGTTAAATAATAATTTAAAAAATAAAATTATTTAATAATATTATAATTTTAATTATTATTATTATTTTTTTTTTATTTTAAATTATTATTTTTAATTTTAAAACATTTTGGATAATAAATAATTAAAAATAATATAATAAATATAATATTTATATTAAAAATTAAAAATATTTTTAATTTTTTATTATAAATTTAATAATTTATAATTAAAAATTAAAAATTATAAAATTTTAAAAATTCCCATAATCATTTTATCATTAATATTTATATTATCAAATTTGGGAAATTTAATTTTTATTCTTTTTATATTTTTAAAATTAAATTTCAATTTTTTTACTTTTAATATTTTACCATTTTAAAATTTAAAAAATTTTATTTTCATAATTTTTAAATTTTATGTTATTCCTTTTTTACATTTTATATTATTACTTTAAAATTAATAACAACAATATTTATTATTACATATTTATTATATTTTTAAATTATTTAATTATTTAATTTTTAAATTTTTAATTATTTAAAAAAATTATATTTAATATACAAATAAAAATTAATAATTATAATAATAATTTAATAAATTTTTAATTTAATATATTATTGAATAATTAAATTAAATAATATTTAAAGTAATTAAAATTTTTAATAAAATTATTTAAATAATATATAATAATTTAAAATTAAAAATTTTAATTTATTAAATTAATAATAATAATATAAAAAATAAAAAAGGTTTTATTAAAATTAAATATTTATAATAATTTTTGTAATTTATTTTTTAAATTTTAAATTATTAACAAAATTCTTTTCATATTATCAAAACTTTTTTCTAATTTCCTTTTTCATTTAAATTTTTTTATTTTTATTTATAATTGAATATTTAAAATATTAAAATTTATATTTCTCAATATTAAAAATTTCCTTTTTAAATTATTTTTTTTTCCTTTTATATTATTATTGACACAATTGTATATTTTATTATTATGTTATATTATTTTTCATATATATACAAAAATAATATAAAATCTTTTCATAAATTTTTCTTATAAAATATTTATATTATTATCTTATTTTTTATTATTATTATTAAGTTATATATTTATTTTTGTAATTAAATTAATAAAAAAATATATAATAAAAAATTTAAAAAAAAATTATAACAATAAATATTAATTAATTTATTAATATTATTAAAAATTTATTTAATTTAATAATTAAATTAATAATTAAAAATTTTTAAATTTTAAAATATTATTTATAAAATATTAATTATTATAATTAAAAATAAAAATATAAAAAATCATTTTTAAATTATAATTTCATATTAAATTTATTTTAAATTTTTCTTTTAATTTCATTTTCAAATTGGAATAATCATTTATTTTAAAAATAATATTACCAAATATTGTATCATAAAATTTTAAAAATACTTTTAATTATATCTTACCAATTTTTATTTCATTTAATTATTATTCAAATTTTTTTTTTAATTATTTTATAACAATTCATAATAATTATTTAAAAATATAAAAAAATTAACTATTTAAATAAATTTTTATTATCTTTATATATAAATAATTATTATAATTATAAATTTTTTTAATAATTAAAACTAAAAATATTAAATAATATTAAATAATAATTTAAAATAATAAAAATTTAATATTAAAATTAAAATTATATTATAATAAAAATTTTTATTTAATTAAAAAATTGAATTTTAATTTAAATTTTTTTATTATATTATATATAATTTTGCAAAATTAAAATTTAATATCATATTACCTTAATTTAATTTACAATATTAAAATTCATTTTAAAATTATCAAATTTTTCAATATTTTAAAAAATTTTTATTTTTTTTTATTTAAATTTATTTTGATTTTTTATTTCTATTTGTTTATATATCAATCTATTAAACATTTTTATTATATTAATCATATATAATTTATTATTGATTTTTCAATTATTTTCTATATTGATTATCAAAATTTGTTTTTTTAATTTATAATATTAAGATAATATATTCTTTTAAAATATATATTATAATTTATTAATTTATAATTTAATTATTTATATTAATTATTAATATTTTCAATATATTCTTAAAATATAATTAATTATATATTATTAATTATAGATAAAACTAATTTTAATAATACTTAAATAAAAATAATTAATTTAAATTTTTAAAAACAATTTTAAGATTTATCAATATTTATATTAATATATTAGTATATAATTAATATATAATAATGTAATAAATTTTTAATAATATAATAATATAATATAATAATAATAATAAAATTATATAATAAATTAAATTTTTAATATTTATTTAATTTTTATATATTATATGATTATTAAATTTTAGATTATCTAAAATTAAATTCCATTTCAAATTCATAATATTGATATACAAAAAATTATATTTTAAATTTTTAAATTATTATAAAAATTTTTATTTTAATATTAAAACAAATTTTTTCATCTTTTTTTTTTTTTTACATTTTTTATTATCATATATCTTATTATTTTAAATTTTCAATTATTATTATAAATTTTCATTTCCCAATATATTTATAATAAATTTTTAACTTTTACATTATTATTAATTTTATATTATAACAAATATTTATAAATTATATATATTTTCAATTTTTTTAAAATTGAATTTTAATTAAAAATTATTATAAATTAATATTTAATAATATAAATTTAAAAAAAATAATAATAATTAAAATATTTTAAAATTTTTTAAATTATAATTAATTTTTATTTAATAATTATAAATTTAAATTTTTTAAATTTATTTATATCATTATTCTTTAATTTTAAAATATTTAAAAATTTTAAAATAAAATTAAAAATTAATAAAATAAAAATTAAAAAAATTATTAAAATATAATATTAAAATTTTAAAAATTTCCCTTTTTTTTCATATTTAATTGTCATTATTAATAATTTTAAATTTTTATTATTTATATAAATTTATAATTTTTTTGGCATTATTTATTTTTAAATTTATATTATAATTTAAAAAATTTATTTTTATATTATAACCTTTTATATTATAAAAAATATATATATAAAAATAAATATTATAAAATATTTTTTATTTTATATTTATTATTTAAAATTTTATATTAATTATTTTGATTATTTCATTTTCAATATTAAATATCAAAAAAATAATAATTTTAATATACAAAATATTAAAACCATTTATTTTTATTTTTTAATTATTATTTTATAAATTTTTTAAAATTTAAAATTCTTTTAAGTAAATAATATATAATAAAATATAATAATAATATAATATAAAATAATTTTAATATAATAAAAAATTAATAAATTATTAAATTATAAATATTTTTTTAAATTTTATCATTATTTTATTATTATTAAATAATTTTTTTAAAATCTAATAATTAAATAATAGTAAGTAATAAAATATAATATTAAAAAAATTAATAATAATTTATAATTAATTAAATATTTTTTAATTATTTAAAAATTTTTATTTTAATTTATTATCATTCTCCTTTTTTATTTATATATTATATGTTAACATTTATTTTATCATTTTTATCATATTATTTATTATTAAATATTATTCATATTAATATTAATTAATTAAATTCAATTATTGGAATTTTTTCAATTATTAATTTTATTTTAATATTTATATTATTAAAAATTTTAAATAAAAATACTAATATATATTAATTTAAAAATATTAAATTCTATTTTTAATTTTTTTTTTTATAAAATTTTTAATAATAATTAATTATTACTTAATCAATTTTTGTTAAAACAATTTTAAATAAAACCAAATAAAATTTTTAAATTTATACAAATTAAGTTAATTTTTTTTTAATATTTTATTGTATTGTTTATTAATTATATTTTAAAATTTTTTATAATTATATAGTAAAAAATAATAATATAAAAATAATAAAATAATAATTTAAAATTAAAAAATATTTATATTAATAAAATTTTTATTATTTTATATTAATTATTAATAATTTTTAATAACAATTATTTAACCCAAAAAAATATAAAAAAAAAAATTTAAAAAATTTAATAAATTTTTTAATTTTAATTAAAAATAATATTTTAATATTATTATTTAATTACAATTCTTTTTTTTTTACTTTATCCAAAATTATTTATATATAACCAATTAATATTTATACATTTTCATAAATTTTAATTATTATATCATATTATTTTTTAATTAAAAATTATTTATATTTTTATATTATAATTTAATATAATTAATAATTTTAATGAAATTTTTTAAAATCATAATAATAATTTAAATTTTAAAATAATAAAATAAATATTATAAATTTTATCTTATTTAAAATTATATTAAATATTTGTATGAATTTAAAACTTTTTAATTTTTTTATTTTAAATATAATTTAAAAATATAAAAAATTTGAAAAATTAAATAATTTATAGATTTTAAAATTATTTAGGATTTTATATTATTAATTATTATTTTATATATTATTATTAATTAATAAACAAAAATATAATAAAATATAATAAAAAATAATTTATATTTAACTTATAAATTATCATATTATCAATTTTGTATTATTATATATTCTTATAATTTAAAATTGGAATATTATATATAATTTTCAAAACTCCATAATAATAATATTAAATAATTAAAAATATTTTAAAATTTTAAATTTTTTAATTTATTTATTATTATTTTTTTAAATTAAAATTTTTTATTATCTTCCATTATCATATATAATATATTATGTAAATTTTTATAATTAAAAATTTTAAAAATATATTAATAAATTTTTTTATTATTTTAATATTTTTTCCTATTTAAATTAAATAAAATTTAAATAAATTTTTAATATATAAATTTAAATTTTTAAATAATATTATTTTTTAAATAAATTTAAATTTTTAAAATATTAAAAATAACTATTAATCACAATATTTAATTTATAAAATTATAAATTGTATTATTATATTATTACTTAATTAATTAATTTTTAAATTAAATATTTTGTTTTACTTAATTTATAATTTTTCTAAATTTTAGATTAGATATTTTAAAAATTATATAAATTAAAAATTAATATATAATTTTAATTTAAAAATATCTAATAATAATTATATATAAATAATAATTTTATAATATAATTAAAAAAATATTAAAAATTTTTATTATTTTAATTATTATTTTTATTATTAATATTTTCATAATCATAATAAAACAATAATTAAAATTAAATAAATAACATTTCAAATATTTTTAATAAAGATTTTATTTATTAAAATAATTATTATTATAAAAATTTTTATTAATATTACATATATATTAAATATAAAATTTTATTATCTTATAATTATTCATGATATATATTATCTTATTATCATTATTATCCTTTTTTCAATTATCATTTATGAATTAAATTAAATTTTTTTTTTAAAAATATTAATTTTGAAATATAAATTTTAATAATAATATAACCATAATAAATTTAAATATAATTTTAATAATATTAATTTAAATAAATTATTTTATTTAAAAATCATTATTTTTACTTTAAAACAATTATTAAATTTTTACAATAAATACAATAATGATAAACAATAAAAATGAAAAATTATTTTATATTTTTATATTTTATTTATTTCATTTTTTATATTTTGAATTATTTAAATTTTTTATAATTTATATAAAAATAATTTTATATAAAAATTAATAATAATAAATAATTAATTAATAATATAATATAAAATAATAATATAAATATCATAAAATTTTTTAATATTATTATTTTTTTTACTTTTTTTATTTTATTGAATAATTTTATATTCTTTCCCAAAAATCCAAAAAAAATTAATAAAAAACTATTTTTATAAAAATTTTTATTTAATAGTTTTTATTTAAATTTTTTTTTTTATTTTTAATTTATTAAATTAAATTTATTATATTTATTATTTTAATATATTATTATAAAATCTTTTTATTTTCATTATTCTATTTAAATTATTTATTAATATTAAATTATTTTAATATTTCAAATGGGGTATATTAGATTTAATATAATAATAAAATATTAATTATAATAATAAAATAATAAAAAAATAACTTTATTATCATCAATTATCAATTATATTTAAATTTTTTTTATTTATTTATCAATTTTCAATTTACACATTACAATATTAATAATATATAAAAAAAATGTTATAAAAAATTTAAACCCAAGGGTTTTATTATATTTTTTATATATTTTATAAATAGTATATTTTTTAAAATTAAATTAAGATTAAAAATATATTATATAATTATTAAAAATATTTAAAATAATATTAAAAATTTTTAAAAATTATAATATAATAATATATAATAATAAAAAATAAAAAATTAAATAAAAAAATTTTATATTAATAATAATTTTTAATAATATAAACTAAAATATTAAAAATTATAAATAATAATAAATTTTAATTTACGTTATAAATATTTTTTAAAATATCTAAAAATATTACTATATTCCTTTTAAAAATGGGTTTTTTTATATTTAAAATAATTTAAAATTTTTACAATATTAAAATATATACATTTTTATTTAATTCATTTAAAAAAATCTTTATTATTTTATCTAAATTTAAAATTATTTTATTATTTTATTCATTATTTTTATTTTAGATAATAATTAATTTTAATAAAATTTAAATAAATTTAATATAATTTTTGATTTTATATATTTTAATTATATAAAAATTAATATTATAATTATTAAAATATAAAATTTTTTTAATTTTTAAATTTATTTTATGAATTATACATTATTATTTAAAATTATTTATCAATAATTTATTAATTAATCAAAATATTATTGTGTATTTAAAAAATATTTTTTAATAACAAATTATAATAGAATAATTATATCTATTTTTTATTATTTTTATATATAAGATAAAAATTTTTTATTAAAAATTATATTAAATATAATAATTAATTAAATTAAAAAAATATCTAAATTTTATTAATTATAAAATTTATATTATAATTTTAACAAATTATTTTAATTTTAAATTAAATTTTTAAATATCAAAAAAATTTTTGGCATATTTAAATATATTTGTTTAAATTCCCTTATTTTAAATTTTTTTTATTTAATATTTTAATAAAAAATTTTTATATTAATAAAATATTATTTAAAAAAGTTATTTATTTTCAAACTTTTATAAAATATATAAATTTTTAAATTATTAAACAAATTTTTATTTTATTATTTTTATTATTTATAATATAATTAGCATTTTGGCAATTAAAATATTATAAATTTAAATTCAATATTAAAATTTTTTAAATTTTTATTTTAATTAATATTAAAATAATTATTACAATAAAATTAAAAATAATAAATTATAAAATTATTTTATCAATTATTTATAATTTATAATTAAATTTAAAATTATTTCATTACTTTTAAAATTATTTTTTTTTAATTTAATTTGATAAAAAATAAAAAATAAAATAAATAAAAAATAAAAAATATTTATAATATTATTTTATTATTATTAATTTTTTTTTAATATATTATTATTTAAAATTTTTTTAAAATATAATAATATAATAATATAAAAATATAAAAATATTATTTCATTAAATATTAAATTTCATTATTAAATTTTAAATTTAATTAATTTTTTAATTTACATTTTATATATTTAAATGTAATAATTTCGTATAGTCATTTTCCTACAAATTAAATCTTTAAAAAAAATAAATTAGTTTTTATAATTTTATATTATTATTTAAATTTTTTTTAAATTTTTTAATTCTTTTTTTATTTTATTATGACAAATTTTTTAATTATTATATCATTATTATAACCTTATTTTTATTAATCTATATCATTTTATTATATCATAAATTATATTATTGAATTTTAATTTTTTTTCAATTATGATTTTTTTTTTATTTATATATTGGAAATTTTTAAAATAAAACAATATAATAATTTTAAAAATAAAAATAAATTTATAAAAATTTTTTATATTCATTTATTTTATTTAAATTTTTTTTTTAGATTTTTTTTTTTTTTATAATTAAAATAATAATTAATATAATATAATAAATATAATAAAATAATATAATAATTTTTTAATTAAAAAATTATAAAATATTTTTATATTAATATTAATTATTAATTTTTATTCAAATTTAAAATTTTTTATTCTTTTTAATATAAATTTTATTATAATAACAAATACATAATATAATAAATAAAAAAAAAAAAATATAATAATAAAATATATATTCTTTTTTTTTTTTTTTCTTTTTTTTTCCTTTTATTCTTATTAAAGGGAATTCTGTTTTTCCTTTTTCTTTAATTTTTTTTTTTTATTATCAAAAAATTTTTTTACCTATTATAATTTTTAATTATCTTTTTATTTTTATCTTTTTTATTATTTTATATTATTTTGCCAATTAATTATTTAAAAATTATATAAACATAATTTTAATATAAATTAAAAATAAAATTATTCAAATTTTTTAATTATTATAATATTATTTTATATCATTTTCAATTTTACAATTAAAAATTTAAAATAATATTTATCAATTTAATAAAATAAATTTTTATTATTAATTATTTACAATTTAATTTTTAATTAAGAATAAAAATTTTTTGAATTTTCTAATATAATAATATTTTTCATTTATAATAATATATATATAAATAATAAAATTTATAATTATTTATTTATATTATTTATTTATTATTATTTTTCAATTTTATTATAATTTAAATATTTTTATAATTAAATTAAAATTTAATTTAATTAAATAATAATTAAATAAAAATAAAATATTTTAAAAAAAAAAAAAATTATATTAATTTAAAATATTTTTTGATTATTATGTTTTTTTTCTTAATTATTTTTCAAATTTCCAAATTTAAAAAAAAAATTAGTTTAAAATTTTTCTTAATTTATAAAAAAAATGAATTATTTTAAAATTTTTATTTTTTTTTTTTGTATTTTTTGGGTTTTAATATTTTTTTTCAATATTATAAAAAAATAATTTATTATAAAAATCAATTTAAAAATTAAAAATTTATTTTATCATATCATTTCATTTATAATTAATTTATATATTTAAATTTTTAATTCTCATTATTATTTTATCATATTATTGAATTTAATAAATTTAATACATTAATTAAATAAAAATAAAATAAAAAAAAATTTATAATAATTTTTAACATTATTTTAAATATTTTAATTATATTTTTAATAATTATTTTTCAAAATATAAATAAAAAATAATAATAAAATAACAAAATTTTTAACATTTTTATTTTTATCATATTTCTATTAATAAATTTGTTTTTATTAATTATAATTTTTTTTATATTAAATATTAAATTTTTTAAATTCAAAATACAATAATAATAATTAAAAATATAAAAGATAATAAATAATAATGATTTTTTAAAATTTTATATAAAAATTATAATTTTAAATTATCAATTCCTTTATTCCCCTTTTTTCTTTTTCAATTAAAAATTTGTAATTATATTTTTTATAATTATTAAAATAAAAATTAAAAATTTTTTTTGATTATTTAATAATATTATTCCCCTTTATAACCCTTTTAAAAAATAAAATTTTTTTAAATTTTAAATTATTGTATTTTATTTTTATCATATTATAATTTAAATTTTAAAAAATTATATATTATCACATTATTATATATATCAATATTATTTTATTATAAAATTATAATTTAAATTTTTTCCCTTATTATTTATTTTATATTATTCATTTTATTATAATATTATTGCAATAACAATAATTAAAAATCGAATTTATAAAAATAAATTAAAAATATTTTAAAACATTAATAAGTATAATTAATTTAAATTAAAAATTTTTAACTATTAAAATATTCTAATAAAATTTAATTAATAAAATGTAAATAAATTTTTTTTTATTATTATAAATTCTATTATTAATTATAATATTTAAAATTTTTTGAATAATCTATATTTAAACATTTTTATACTAAATTTTATTTAATTTAATAAATTTTTATTTTAAGATTATAAAATTTTTTTAAAATAAATAAAATTAAATAAATTTAAAAATTTTAAAATTTTTTATTAATTTTAATTATTTTAAATTATATAATTATTTTTATTATCTTTTACATAAAAATTTGCAATAAATAATTAAAAATTAAAATTAAAATTTTATTTACATATTATCTATTTTTATTTTAAAATTTTATTTTTTATTACTTTAATCATAAGAAAAAAACTATTAAAATTTTATAATTAATTTTAAATATATAGTATTTTAATTATTATATTTGTAATAAATTTTTTATTTTGATTATAATAATTTTAATTAATGGTAAATATAAATTTAATAATATTAAAATACAATATATATTATTATTTATTAATATTTTTTATTATTATATAATTTTGGGGTTTTATAATTTATTATTTTATAATAATAAATTTAATTAATAAAAAAAAATAATTAAATAATAAAAAAAAATAATAAAAATAAAATTTTTAATAATTATTTTTAATTTTATTAATTTAAACCCCTTTTTTTATTTTTATCATTATTTTTTTATTAATACAGTTAATATATTTTTTATATAATAACAAAAAAAATTAAAAAAATTTTTAATAATATCAATTTTATATATGTTTATATTTAATAATTTATATTTAATTATTAAATTTTTTAATTTATAATAAATTATATTATTTTCTAAATTAAAATTTATTCTAAATAAACAAATAATTTATAATTTATTTAAAAAGTTATTTTTTTAATTTATTATATAATTTTAAAATTTGTTATTAATTTTTCTTTAAAAATTTTTCTTATATTCATAAAATATATAAAATTATTTATTATATTTTTATCATTTTTCTATATTTTGAATTATATATTTTATATAATTATTATTTAATATATAATTTTTGGGTAATAATAATTAATACATCAATAATAATTAATATATATAATAAAATAATTTTCAAAATTATATATCATTTAATTAATTTATATTATTACTAATTGAATTTAATATTATTTTAAATATTTAAAACAAAAATAAAAAATATTTATAATTTAAAATTTTTTAAGATTTATTATTATTTAATTTTTATTTTATTATTATTTTTTTTTTAAAATTTAAATTTTTATTACATAAAAAATATTAAATTAAATTTTTCCTTTAAAATATAAATATTATTATTTTTATATATTATAAAAAATTTTTATTATTATATATTATTAATTTATATTTATTATTATTATTATTATAAATTACATTTTATTAATATTAAAAACTAAAATTTTAATATAAATTATTTTAAAAATAAAATTAAAAAATACTAAACAAAATTTTATTGATATACTAATAAATAATAATTTAAAATTTATTTTTTTAATTTTTTTATTAAATTTTATTTAAAAAATAATATTCATTATTATAATAATTCAATATAATATTTTATCTATTTTATAATATTTGTAAAATTTTTATATTTGGTTATTATTTATAATTTAATTTTATTATTTTTACAATATATTAATAATAAAAATATATATAATAACAATAATAATAATAATAATAAATAATTATAAAATTAAAAATTTTATATTATCTTTAATATTTAAAATTTTTTTATATCTTTAATTTTTGCAATTTCATATTAACAATATTATAAATATAACCAAAATAATTAAAAAAAATTTAAATTAAAAAAATTATATTATAATTAAATTTTTATTTTTTTCTTTTTAATTTTTGTAATTTTAATTATTATTTATAAATTATTATTATTAATAAAAAACATAAAAATATAAAAATAAAAATAAAATAAAATAATATTAATAATAATTTTTAAAATATTTTTATAAAATTAATATTATTTAATTTTTAATTTTTAATATGTAATTATTTAAAAATATAATTTATAAATTATAAAACATATAAAATATAAAAAATAATAAACTATTTTAATAATATTAAATATATAACTAATTTTATTTTAATTATTTATATTATTTTTAATTATAATACATAAAATTTTAAAAAATAAAAAAAATTTATAAAAATTTTGACATTATATTAATTTTTTTTAATTTTTTTATATAATTTTTAATATTTCCTTTTTATTAATTATAAATTTTGAATATTAATTTAAAAATTTAATTTTGATATTATAAAAATAATAATAATATTAAATAATAATAAAATAATAAATAATAATAATAAAATATATATATTATTAAAATTTTAATTTTAATTTTATTTTTATTTTTTTTTTATATCATATTGGTTTAAATTATAAATTTGGGAAAATTATCATTTTACCTAATAATAAATCTCAAATCAAAACAATATTTTGAATTTTATTTAAGGTATTTATTTTTTGCAATTTATTGGATTTTTTTTTTCCTTTTTATAAATATATAAAAATTAATTTTTATAACAATAATATTATTTAATATAATATTATTCTTATTTAATATCATATTATCAAAATTTTCAATTTATTCACATTATATATTTTATTATTAATCAATTATTGTATTAATTTATAACATTTGCAAAAAAAAAAACTTTAAAATAATGTATAAATTTTTAAAATATTTAATTTTAAAATTATTTTTAAAATATTTAATTATTTTATTATTTAAATTTTAATTTTATAACAATTATTATAAATTTAAAAATACAAAACAATAAATTATAAAATTTATAAATTTTATTACATTATTTTTATTAATTATTATTATTATAATTTTTTAATTAAATTTTTATATTATATAAATTATAATCATAAAAAAATAATAATAGTTAAATTTTAAAAAACAAAAAAAAATTTATATAATTTAATATAAATTTAATTAATTTTTAATAATAATAACAATTTTATTATATTCAAAATATAAGTATAAATTTCTATTATTTATTATCATTTGCATTTAAACATTTTATATTCTATTTTTATTATTATTTATTATTCGTTATAAAATTTTTAATATGTATACTTAAGTAATAATTCTAATATACCATTAAATTTTAATATTAATAATTTTTTATATTTAAAAAAATTTATTATTTATTATATTTAATTATATAAATTTTAATTTAATATTAATTCTCTTATCATCTTTTATATCATTTTTCAATCAATTTTAACTTTATTATTTTATAATTTTGAATTAAAGAATAAATATTCTTTGGAATTAATTATTTTTAAACAATTGAGTAAGAAATTAAATAATAAATAACATTTTAAAAAAATTATTAAATATTTATTATATTTAAATTCATGTATCTATTCTTTTTTTCCCCATTAATATTTCAATATTATCATAAAATATTAATATTTTAAATAATATTTAATAAAATATTATAAATTATTGGTTTTATATTTTTTTATAATATTTATTAATTGAAAATTTTAATTATAATAATATTATAAAAAATTATTATATATATATTATATTATTAAAATATATTTTTAATAATTTTTATATTTTCAAATTAAATATTTATATCATTATATATTTTAAAAATTTATTATCATTATAACTAAAAAATTTTATTATCATTTTATTTTGATTTTTACTAAAAATTTGTTTATCATATTAAAATTGATTTTTTTTTTAAAATAAAATTTAAAATATTAACAATAAAATTAAAAAATTTAATTTAAATATTAATATTATTAAATTTATATATTAAATATTATAAAATTCCTTTATTCTTATTATTAAATTTTTATTGTTTTTATTATACATTATTTTTCATATTAATATTTTGCAATATATAAAAAAAAAGTAATTAAAATAATTTAAATAATATTTTAATTTATTTTTAATTAATTATTAAATTTTTATTATAATAATATATATACAATTATATAATTTCTATCATTATATATTTATTAGTAATATTAAATTTTAACAATTTTTCTTAAATTTTTATTAATTATTATTTATTTTATTTAAGGTTATTTTTTTTAATTAATTTTATTTAATTTTTATTTTTTATAAATTTTAATTAATTAATAATTTTTATTTAAATTTTATTTAAAAAATATAAATTAATTTTATTTTTATAATTATTATATATAATATATTTTAAATTATAAACATTAATTTTTATAATATTAATTAAGTTATAAAATTTTTTTAATTTTATTATACTTATTATATTAAAAATTTTAATTATTTAATTATTTTTATAATTATTTGATTGTTGATTTAAATACAAAAAATATTTTTAAAAATATTTAAATTAAAATTTTAGATTATAAATTTATATAATTATATATATTATATTTAATTTTTTATTTTATTTTTTTATATTATAATTTGTAAAATTATATTATTAAATAACTAATATAAAATAATAAAAAAATAAAAAATTAATAATTAAAATAATTTTTTAATTTTTTTATTTAATTTTTTTTTAATATATATAAAATATAAAATTAATAAATAATAAATAATAAATTAATAATTCTTTATCATTATTATATATTTATATTATTTAAAACTTTAAAATATTAATTATTATATTTTACAAAAAATAATAATAATTTTTAATAAATTAAAAATATATAAAATCCCTATATTTAATTTTATATTATTATTTTTTATATTAATAAAAATTTTTTTTTATATTTATTTAAAATTATATTTAAAAATTTTTAATTATAATACATAATTAAATTTAATAAATAATATTAAAAAATAATATAAATATTATAATAATAATAAATAATATAATAATAATAAAAAATAATAAAAAAATTGAAATAAATAATATTTAATATTCAAAATTATCAAATTTTCCCTTTTTTCTACTTTTTTTCTCATTGTGTCAATTAAAAAATTTGGTAATTATTACATTATTACCCTAATAATTGCCCAAATCAAAGAAAAAGAAAAAAACGTCATTTTGGGGTATCTCTCAAAAGGCTATATTTCGCTAGATTTTGCCCCCTTTTGCTTTTGGGATTTTTTTTTTTACCTTTTTTTATTATATAGGCCAATTCCGTTTATCATAAATTACATGATTTTCACTTTTTATCGTTATCCTCATTTAAAACATTTTTCATCATCTTTCATCATTATTTCAAATTTTTTCATTTATTGCAAATTTTTATCATTATTATTTCAATTTTTGAATTATAATATTATCTTTGCAATAATCTAATAAACCCCAACTTAAAGTAATAACAATTTAACAAATAACGATTTTAAAAAATTATTATATCTTATCTTTAAATTTGTTTGTAATTACTGTAATTATTATGTTAAACAATTATTTTCCAATTTATACCATACAAAAATAAAATGATAATAATAACAATTAATGTTAATAACAAAATTATAACGCTAGCTTTATTTTTCTTATTATTATTTTTATTTTGTTATTATTAGAGTTTGAATATTTTTTTTGGGGAAAATTTTTCTAAAAATTTTAAGATAAGAGTAATAATAAATAAAATAATAATAATTAAAATAATAATAAAAAATAATAATAAAAATAATAATAAAAATATAATATAAAAAAACTATATATTTAAAAAAGTTATAAAAATTCTCTTTATTCTCACTTTTTTCATCTTGTTTGTTGATTAATACAATCTGGAATTTTTATCATTTCCCTAAAAATTGCCGAAATCATCAAAATCGAAAAACGGTTTTTGGAGTATACCTTAAAAAGGTAATTTCGCTAGATTTTGCCGCTTTTTCGCTTTTGGGGTTTTTTTTTTTTTTACCTTTTTTTTTTTTATATATGGACCAACCAATTCCGTTTTTTTTTATCATTCATCATTTTTCCCCAAATTATCATTTAAATTATTATTTATCTTATTTCAAAACATTATTTTCAAAATTTAAAATTTAAACTTTTAAAAATTTCAAAAAACCCCTTAAATTAATTCTTTTTTTTAAAAAAATATTTTCCAATTTTATAAAAATTTTTGAAAAATTATTATTTTATAAAAATTTTTTTAATTTTTGAATTTAATACTTTTTTTTTTAA
>NW_023658224.1:2500-10000 GCF_015228065.2 Penaeus monodon
ATATTGTTTGCATATTTATGTGTGTGTGTTTTGGTGTGTGTGTTGTGTGTGTGTGTGTGTGTGTGTGTGTGTGGGGTGTGTGTGTTGTGTGTGTGGTTGGAAATATATTTATATACATATATATTTTTATATACATAAATTTCCTAATATATATATTATATATATATATATATATATATATTATTTTATATATAATATAATTAATATATATATATACTATATATATTATTTTATTTATTGTATTACATTCTATATATATATAACTATATATATATTATTATATATATAATAATATATAAAAATTATAATAATATATATATTATATATATATTATCTATATATATATATATCTGTGTGTGTGTATGCTGTGTGTGTGTGTGTGTGTGTGTATGTATAGATAAATAGATAGATAGATAGATAGATAGATAGATAGATATAAATATATATTGATTTATTCATATATATAGATCAATTGATAGACAAATTGATAGATAGATATAATATTTACACAATTTCACGACTGTATGTGCCCGCGAGAGGGAAGAATGATAGTACGTATCCCGAGGCCCATGAAGGAATTTCAAAGCAGGTACATGGTTTCAGTTAAGGCTATCCAAATACAAAGGTAAAGACTGAAAGATATTGCGTCTTCCTCAGTAAGTATACATCAAAGACGACAACGTATGGAACGATCAACACAATTTAAAGGTTAGAGTATGCATCACCAATTAAATTTGTTCATCAAGTTAAGTCTTAACTTTAAAAAAAAAATCGTTAAAGTGATATAACGATAGGATTCGCGATGTCCAAAAGGGAACATTAGAACGGTATATCAAAAATTTTGTGATACGAAATACTTCGCTCCACAATATATATAAACAGAAAGTGAATGAGAGAACCATCTCTATGATGCGTTATCTATTTGCAGTATAAAAGCCACAAATAAAATTTTCTCACAGTCTTCATGTTCGGTCTTCTGTTACAGGAAAGAGAAATCTCACAGTAGATTTGAAATAATGCGTCACATCTATCTAAATTCACGAATATAATGAGAGAGAGAGACGATTACCCAATCCGAGGTACCTTCTTGGAGTCTCCTCAGGTATAATTCAAGGAATTGCCTCTCCTATTAAAATGTTTCATTACAAATTTTAAACAACATGACCCTAAGAAATTGCCATTTACACATGAAAAAATAAATACTTTTTTTTTTTCTTGTAAGAAATTAAATCAGTTCAATTCTACAAAGTGCCTCTAGTCTCTGCTGTGGTGCTCTAAGATTTGCTTTGTTTAGACTGTCTCTTTGTAATGTATAATTTAGACAAAGTTTTCTCCACAGCTTCTGTGGCCTATAAATTTCTTTGAAGGGTATAGTAAAGGCTTTCTGTTTCAAGTAGATCCTCGGGGACGTTAGCATGAAAAGGTCGTGCTCACTGCATATTAAAATATGATGCAGGGTTTCCGTACACTTACTTATTCGTGACCATCCTGCCGATAAATAATAAACAATTAAGATATTCCTAAATATGTCTTAAGCCGCGAATTCCACCACAGTACTCCGTTGTACTCCGTCTGTTATCCGAAACACTTCATTTTAGCGTCATCACTCTCACTCCTGCTCGGTGTTATACAAAAATTGCTCTCCATGTTTTGTCTTCTCTACTAAGTGATTTTCGATGAAATTATATATTACAAGAAGTCAGTCAACTCATTCCTTACTATCACAGATTACCATTTTGTCTGTCATATGCCGAACTTACAGGTTTAGTAAAAAAAAATCACCGCTCATTTGCGAACTATAAAAGACTATTATACCACATTCTAAATTATGTGGACGAATCGAACTATTAATAACATATTTTACTTGATTCGTATCACCCTCTCCTTGGAGTCTCATTTGTTTCATTATGGTACAACAACAACACTCGAGTTATTGCACATGCAAAAATGTATAATATGAGAAATCAATTTTGACTGTACATGACTCTCTTCCCATGAAGAATGGCTTTCACTCATTGAAGGATGAATGTTTAAGAAGATAATACATATAATACACACAAATAAATAGTCTAACTAAAGTTTACATTTTCATTCTTTGTTATAGGTTTTAATTCTAATCTAATTTCTAATTATTATATTGAATTTCTTTCGTCACGTAACAAAACAAATAAATTATTTGTATCAAAACCAGTACCATTTAGCTTCACATGCACGTTTCTTATTTATTTATCAAATTAACATAATATCCATACAGTACGATAAAACTATGCGAACACCCCCCTTTTGGTGTGTGAGTATATATTATAAAATTTATAATATAATATATAATATATATAAATATATAATATATAAAAAATATATATTTATATTATATAACTAATATATAATATATATTATATATATTTAATATATATATAAAATATAAAATATTAAAATCTGTAGTGTGGTTTTGTGTGGGTGTGTGTGTGTGTGTGGTGTGTGTGTGTGTGTGTGTGTGTGTGTGTGTGTGTATATATATATATATATATATATATATATAATAATATAAAAATACGTATATATATATACATATATATAATATATATATATATATATATATTATATTATATATATATTATATAAAATATATATAAAAATATACACACACACAACACACAAAAACACACACACACACACACACAAACACACAAAATTATATATATATAATAATTATATATATATATAATATAATATATATAAAATATATATAATATATATATATATATATATATATACATATGCGATGAGAGGATCATGTCTGCTTATTGTTAGAATTTTTAGTAATTGACTATAAAAGGTGATAATAAAAGTTCCGGTATTTTGGGCAGGATTTTGCTAGAGTTCCCCGTCTCCCACAAGGAGGGGGACACAAATGAGAGTGACCCTTAACATGTTCCCGGGACATTTACTTTTATAATACGTGAAAATACTGCAGTGCCACCACGAACATTCTACTATGCAAATCGAATTCAGTTATCTATCCAACCAATTTTTAGTAAAATGAGTTTAAACCCAAAAAATACTATATTTTGTTAATGAATAAAAAAAATATACAGGAAAAATTCTAGGCATCTGATAGAAACCGTATATAATCTCGTTCCTGCGTTGGTATGATGATGCCACACTTCCTCTCTGCATCAAAAAATATTTACTAAGCTAAGTACAAGTAAATACGCTGGGCTCGGAGGAACATTTCCATCTGTGTTTTTAAATTTTGCTCGAGTTTGTGGAGAGGATTTAATGTCTGGCGCACAACCCAATAAGAAAGCAGGCTATGATAATTTGTTTAGTGCAGATTCTTAGCTGTGATATGTATTATATCTATATTCATATCTATATCTATATCCATATCAATATAAACATCTATATACCTATCTATCGGGGGCCGCGGTGGCCGAATGGTTAGAGCGTCGGACTCCAGACTGTCACGACGGCAATCTGAGTTCGAGGGTTCGAGTCACCGGCCCGGGCCGTTTTCCCCGGGCAAGGAACTTCACCTCGATGCCTACCTAGCCACTGAGTGGCCAAGCCCCCCAACGGGCCCGGGGTAAAGAGAGGGGGGACCGATAAAAAACAGGGGCGGAAGCAATGGCAAACCCCGCTCTAAATTGCAAAGAAAAATCATGGCGCCAATGATCTTTAAGGGCCCGCGGGGCGAATGGTTAGAGCGTGGGATTTCACGACGGAAATTGAGTCAGGGGTTGAATCACCGGCCGGGCGCGTTGTTCCCTTGGGAAAGGAATTTTATCAATGCACTAGCCACTGGGTGGAAAAGCCACCCAAGTCAGTGCTGGTCCCAACCCAAAAAATAGAGAGAAGATTACCTAAAAAAAAAAAAAAAAAAGAAAAAAAAAAACCACACTCTCCGGGAAAGGGAACTGGGGCCCTACAGACCACTCCAAGACATACAAACATAAAAAACACAAAAAGTTCAGCTGTGACCACGGCGGCCAGACATGAACACCTTTAAAGAAGAAGACCAGTTATCGATCTTGAAGGTTCTATCTGTAAAATTTAAATTACATATTTTATATATATATAATTTTTAAAATAATTATATATATATATTAAAATATATATATGTGTTGTGGTATATAATTATATATATTATATATAATATATATCACACACACAAATTATATAATATATATATATAAATATATATTAAATAAAATATTATATATTATATATATGTCTTTTAACTCTCTACAGAAAAAACACTTATAGATCGATAGGGTCTTCTTCTTTTAACGGTAGGTTCATGTCGAGCCGCCGTGGTCAAGCATGAACTTATGTGTATTTTTTCATGTTTGAGCTTTTGGATGAGACTTTGGTAGGGTCCCAGTTCCTTTCCCGGAGAGCCGGTGTTTTTTTTTTTTCTTTTTTCTTTTTTTTTAGGGAAACATTCTCTCTATTTTATCCGGGCTTGGGGCCCGCACTGACTTGGGCGGGCTTGGCCACCAGTGGCTAGGTAGGCATTCGAGGTAAAGTTCCTTGCCCAAGGGAACAACGCGCCGGCCGGTGATTCAAAACCTCTTGAACTCAGATTGCCGTCGTGACACTCCGACGATCTAACCATTGGGCCCACCGCGGCCTTAACGATCATTGGCCCCATGATTTTTTTTTTGGCAATTTAGAGCGGTGGTTTCCCATTGCCTTCCGCCCGGTGTTTTTATCGAGTCACCATCTCTTTTTACCCGCACTGACTTGGGCTGGCTTGGCCACTCAGTGGCTAGGTAGGCAATCGAGGTGAAGTTCCTTCCCCAAGGGAACAACGCGCCGCCGGGTTGACTCGAACCCTCGAACTCAGATTGCCGTCGGACAGTCTGGAGTCCGACGCTCTAACCATTCGGCCACCGGGGCCCCCGATAGACAGGAAATTTTAAGATGTTTATATTGATATGGATATAGATATAGATATGAATATAGATATAGATACATATCACAGCTAAGAAATTGCACTAAACAAATTATCATAGCCTGCTTTCTTATTAGGTGTGCGCCAGACATTAAATCCTCTCCAAAAACTCGAGCAAATTAAAACACAGATGGAAAATGTTCCTCCGAGCCCAGCGTATTTACTTGTACTTAGCTTAGTAAATATTTGTTGATGCAGAGAGGAAGTGTGGCATCATCATCCCAAAACGCAGGAACGAATTATATAGGGTTTTTCTATCAGATCCTAGAAGTTTCATGTATATTTATTTTTCTTAACAAAATATAGTATTATTTGGTTAACTCATTTACTAAAAGATATGGTTGATAGATAACTGAATTCGATTTGCATAGTAGAATGTTCGTGGTGGCACTGCATGATTTTTCACGTATTATAAGAAGTAAATGTCCGGTAACAGTGTTAAGGGGCACATCTCATTTGTGTCACCTCCTTGTGGGAGACGGGGAACTCTAGCAAATCCTGCAAACTACCGGAACTTTTATTATCACCTTTTATAGTCAAGTTACTAAAATTCTAAACAATAACAGACATGATCCTCTTCATCGCATATGTATATTATATATATATATATATATATATATTATATATAATATATATATATATATATATATATATATATATATATATATATAGATATTGTGTGGGTGTGTGTGTGTGTGTGTGTGGGTGTGTGTGTGTGTGTTTATATATAATATATATGTATATATAGATATTTATATTATATATATATATAAGATAATATAATAGTATATATATATACGTATATATAAAAATTTATAATATATAATTATATATTATCTATATATACCCTAATATTAATATAATATATATATATTATATATAATATATATATATATAATATATATATTATATTATATACACACACACACACACACACACACACCACACACACACACACACCCCACACCCCACACACAAACCCCACACATACAGATATATAATATATAAAAATATATATATATATATATATATATAATATAATATATATATATATATAAATATATATATATATAATATATATATATATATTATAAAATATATATATATATATATATATAATATATATACTCACCCCACCAACGGGAGGTGTTCGCAATAGTTATATCAGTACTGTATGGATATGATGTTAAATTTTGATTAAAAAATAGAAACGTGCATGTGAAAGCAAAAATGGTACTGGTTTTGATAAAATAATTTATTTGTTTTGTTACAGTGACGAAAAAAAATTTCCCAATATAAAAATATAGAAATTAGATTGAATTAAAACCTATAACAAAAGAATGAAAAATGTAAACTTTGTTTGGAAGTATTTATTTGTGTGTATTATATGTATTATCTTCTTAAACATTCATCCTTCAATGAGTGAAAGCCATTCTTCATGGGAAGAGAGTCATGTACAGTCAAAATGATTTCTCATATTATACATTTTTGCATGTGCAAAAACCCCGAGTGTTGTTGTTGTACCATAAATGAAACAAATGAGACTCCAAGGAAGAGGGTGATACAACAAGTAAAATATGTATTAATAGTTTGATTCGTCCACATAATTTTTGAATGTGGGTATAATAGTCTTTTAAGTTCGCAAATGGCGGTGATTTTTTTTACTAAACCTGTAAGTTCGGCATATGACAGACAAAATGGTAATCTGTGATAGTAAGGAATGAGTTGATGACTTTTTGTAATATATAATTTTATCGAAAATCACTTTGTAGAGAAGACAAAAAATGGAGAGCAATTTTTGTATAACACCGAGCAGGAGTGAGAGTGATGACGCTAAAATGAAGTGTTTCGGATAACAGACGGAGTACAACGGAGTACTGTGGTGGAATTCGCGGCTTAAGACATATTTAGGAATATCTTAATTGTTTATTATTTATCGGCAGGATGGTCACGAATAAGTAAGTGTACGGAAACCCTGCATCATATTTTAATATGCAGTGAGCACGACCTTTTCATGCTAACGTCCCCGAGGATCTACTTGAAACAGAAAGCCTTTACTATACCCTTCAAAGAAATTTATAGGCCACAGAAGCTGTGGAGAAAACTTTGTCTAAATTATACATTACAAAGAGACAGTCTAAACAAAGCAAATCTTAGAGCACCACAGCAGAGACTAGAGGCACTTTGTAGAATTGAACTGATTTAATTTCTTACAAGAAAAAAAAAAAGTATTTATTTTTTCATGTGTAAATGGCAATTTCTTAGGGTCATGTTGTTTAAAATTTGTAATGAAACATTTTAATAGGAGAGGCAATTCCTTGAATTATACCTGAGGAGACTCCAAGAAGGTACCTCGGATTGGGTAATCGTCTCTCTCTCATTATATTCGTGAATTTAGATAGATGTGACGCATTATTTCAAATCTACTGTGAGATTTCTCTCCTGTAACAGAAGACCGAACATGAAGACTGTGAGAAAATTTTATTTGTGGCTTTTATACTGCAAATAGATAACGCATCATAGAGATGGTTCTCTCATTCACT
>NW_023658224.1:12500-24814 GCF_015228065.2 Penaeus monodon
TGGTGTGTGTTGTGTGTTGTGTTTGTGTGTGTGTGTGGTGTGTGTGTGTGTGTGTGTGTATGTGTGTGTGGGTATGTGTTGTGTGTGTTTTTTTTGTATTTTGTGCATATGTTTGTCTTTGTGTGTGTTTGAGGGTAAAAAACTCAGTACAGTGGCTGCAGGGTAGTCAACGATTTCGACCCCAAAAACACTGTAAAGGGTGATCGCACGCTTTATGTTGGTAAAGCGTGAGGCGGGGCCCCTTTCAGGCCGACCCCCCGAAGCGAAGCTCTGCGACCTTACCAGTGGGCTTTGGGCACAAAACTGTCGGGTCAGGGGGGCAGAAAAATCGTCATCTACCCCCGGCCCAAATATGGCATATAATAATCTATTCTTCAATAGACCACGTGTCCAAGCCCAATTTTGGAAAACCAAATGACTCAGCGAGGCGTAGATGGTTCCAACGGACTTTTCTTTTCCCAAATTTGCTGTTCCCAAAATTTTTCTTTTACCAATAACTTATTTTTTGGGGGTTTGTGTGTGTTGTGTGGTGTGTGTGGTGGGTGTGTGTTGTGTGGGGTGTGTGGTGTGTGTGTGTTGTAATATGATAAAAACAAAAAATTGCTGCGAATTTATAGAGTAGATGAGAGATAATTGGAAAAAAAAATTACACCATTAAAAAACGAAACATAAGAAAAATAAGTAAAAAAAATATGTATAATACATACGTTTAAATTTTTCAATAAAGCTTCATACGTTTAAAATTTTAAATCAAAATCTATCTTTTTCAGTTTAAAAAAACACATTGATATCCTACCTGTCAAACTATCAACTCCATTTTTCATTTTAAATCACAACGAAAATGCGCCTGTCAACTCATTGGGAGAGCATCCAGAGACCCTCCGAGGAGCCTTCCCCTACGGGCGAACGTGTCTGGCCGCGTCTGGCAGCCAGCAACAGCTGAACTGATCCGGTGACCCAAGAACGTTTTCCAATATCTTATGCGATTGCGGGGACTTTGCTCCCCCGGGTTGCAGTGGGTCAATCCTTTTGCCGAAAAGACCTTTTACCTTTCTCGTCGACAGGTTTTTCATCCGTATTGTTTCCACTGCGAGGATGATAAAAGCATAAAGGGGAAAGGGAAACCCTAGACCGCTGGGGGAAGGGCGCATGCTCGGGGGCCGAAGGCGGGCCCGCGAGGTAAAAAATTTCCTAGAAAAAAACCAAAGGAAAAAATATAATGATTTGCTGATCGCAGAGTGAAGCAGAGAAGAGAAAAAAAATTCCCCTCAACATCTCACCTATCTTTTTATCTGTTGCTTATATACCCTCTTTTTATATTTTTTTTTTATCCGCTTTTCATACTATCTTTAAAACACAAGACGGCAAGCAGCAAACTACTTTTTTTATTTTTATCGACTTGTATCACATTCTGTATCTGTCTACCCCTATCTCCTCTATTATAATCGATCGATTTTCTTTCTGTCTTTGATCATCTTCATATAAAAACCCACAATTTTAAATATATAAAATTATATATATTATATAAAATAAATATAATTATAAAATTTTTAATTAAAATTTAATACACAAACACCACACACAAACGAAAAACACAAACACACAAACACACACACACACAAAAACCACACGCCCAACACACAACACCACACACACACAAAACCCCAAAACAACACACACCACACAACACCCAACACACACACCACCCCACGCAACACACACACACCACACCACACAAAATAAAATATTATTATATATATTATATATATTTTATATATATTAAAATTAGAATTTTGTATCTTTTTTTAGTTTTAATCGTAGCAGGTCGGGGGTGGGGTTTTTTTCTCCTCCACTTTCCAGTCCCCCGCCTTTCGTGACCCCTCGTTCTTTTTTATTTTTCGTTAATGCAATCTCCATTTCTCTTGGGTTTTACCTCTTGTCCCCTACCCACCTGTAACTGTTCACCCTTTTCCTCGTAGTAATTGTCCCCCCGGGAAACGGCCCCAACCATGAATCTCTCTCCTCTTTTTCATGTTTTTTCCCAAATTTTAACCTCTCTTTTATTTTTTTTTTCTTCTTACCGTTTTGTGATCCGGGACCATTTTAACTTTTTCTTTTCCCGAAACCTTATTTCCTTCCTTCCTTTTTTACAGCTACCACTCCCCCCCGTTTCTTTGGGGTTTGTGACCTTCCCCTTCACAGTCTAAAACCTTTTGGGCGCCACCCCTGTTATTTTTCCATGCTCCCCACCTGCCTGTTCCATTTCGAACTCCCTCTCGACCCCCCACTGCCTGCAAGTGGATCCAAAACTTAAACTCCCCGGTTGTTTAAAAATTTCACCTTGCTTTTTCACCACCCTTTCCTTCGCACTCGCATCCCCCCCTGTTCATTTCAGTACGGTTGGCTTGCTCTTTTCTACCTCTTATTCCATCGCCTCCTCCACAACCCCAGCCTCCCCCTTTTGTCCTGCACCCCAAACATCGTCTGCAAATAAATATCCCATAGGCCTCCCGCTACCCTCCCATCATGAAATCAATAAGGGCCTGCAAAAAAGAAGGCTAATCTTTGAGCCTTTAGTCCCCCCGTTACCTCAAATTCTCTGTGCCCCGCTAAACATCTCACTAGGGTTTTTCTCCCCTCATCCATCAGGCTGTCCCGGCCTGATTTATTTTTTTCCACTGCTATACCCGCAACATTTCCCACACTTCCCGCGCGGTCGTAAAAAAGTCTGGCTCTGACGGGTGACTCCGGTGAGAAAACGACATTTTGCCTTAAGAAGTAAAATGCAGGTGCCGTAGGAAGTTGTTGCCATGGCAAAAGTTTTGCGCCCCCAACCCGCGGTTGATAGGAGGGCGTCCCAATAGCCAAATAATTTAAAATAGGAATTGGAAGGCCCTATGTCCGCAGGGAAAATGGCTGTTAAAAAAAAAAAAAAAAAAAAATAATATTGTAGATAGGTAGTAGATAGATATGTTAGAAAATTAAAAAAAACCTTCAAGCACAAAATTTTTGTGCATGTGGGCTTTCTAAAATGTATAAACACAGTGGGGGTTTTTTACCTTTCACACACACACACAACACACACCAACCCCACACACAACACACACACACCAAAAAACACACACACACACACACACACCACAAACACCATATATCATATAAATTGGGGGGGATGGCAAGGGGGCGTCCACCGGGAGCGACTGCCCAGGCTTAACCCGGGTGAGCTATCCTTAGTCGTTTGGGAAATATCCGGGTCCTTGCTGCGGACGGCAGTGCCTCTGTTTTCGAGGGAATTTGGGGCGGTTGCAGGAGGGGCTAACCTTTTGGAGGTAAGAAGTTTGGGCAGCGGCAAAATCAGAAGGGGTGGGGCCCCACTACGGTCGGGCTGTGGCGTGGTCATCACCTCCGGGGGGGTACCATAGCCACCCCAGCCAACTTAATCTCGGTAGTTAGGCCACCTGCTGATGATGTATTGTGGTTTTGAGAGAAGCATGTTTGGGCTTCGTTCTCTTTTCTTGTATGCAACCCCGTTTTTTCCCAAAACTCTTTGGGGGCATTCTACCCCAAAACTCAGATCTGGGCAGCCCAATTTCCTCGCGAGACGTTTTTTTGGGCGACTTTGTGGTATCCGGCTGTGATCGAGCTGGCTAGACATTTTTGTCGACCCCCCTTTTTGTAACTCACTGTTTGTGTTCGTATATTTTTTTTGGTGTTTCTCTACGAGCTTGAGGGAGAGAAACCCCAATTTAAAAAAAAGTAGGTTATTGTAGATCAGCTCTGACAAAAAAAAAGGGAGCTCTTAGTCCCGTGCCCCACGCGTCGCCTGCCCGAAGCGTACTCCCCAGACGTGTGACTACAGACACAAAAAAAATATTGTACTCTAAAAATTGTACAGAGAATTCACTTTTTTTCTGGGCATATGTTTAACAGAAATAAAAACAAAACATAATCTTCTTATTCACATGGTAAAAATATCACAAAAAAGGGATATATTTTAATTTAATCATTAAAAATTATACAAATGGGTACGATAATATTGCATCAACCCCGTAAGGGGGGCATAACAATATGGCACTCACAACTCAATAATATCACAACTCCTTCATTACCAACCCACATTCCCCCCCCCCTTTCTTTCACTAGGGGGAGTCTTGAAGGGACTTCGTTTTGATACGTTCGAAACGTCGAGGTTCAACGGGCCAAAGAGGGGGGGGAAGATCTGGGTGCATCTCTGACGCTTTTCTTCCAAATCAGTTGAAGCCAATCTGAGCGGTAGGGCGCAGGAAGCGTCGATTGTGCCACAGTATACGGCCATTGGAAGCCTGATGTGAAATCCGAGATTGCAATACCCATGCAGTCCCAACCTTACCCCAAACGCTTGGAGGGGATCCTGGTTTTGCACGGGGCCCCCCCAACTTTTAACTTGGAAAGTGAGGGGGCGCGAGGTCATAGGGGGTCTTCACGCCTTGGCACGTACGCAGCACGACGGTCCAGTCTTCACCCCTTAGTCGCCACTTTTCATAAAGGACTAGATGGCAGGCACACGGAGCAAGGGGCTACCAAACAAAATTTGAGCAGGAAACGCCGTAAAATTTGAGTGTTGGCAATTCCAGTAAGCCTCGTGTACCCCTCACAGCAAATTCCGTTGGGTGCGTCTTCATATTAAAATTTGCTTTCTTCACAGCAGCCTCTGCATCCCCTTTTGGCTGTGGAAATGGGTTTTGAATGACAGAGCACTCCCCATCGCTAAAAGAAATGTAGAAAAATTTTCTCGGCTGGAACTGGGGTCCCCCTCGGTGACAGGCGAAGGGGGAAACCCCAAAGATCACGGAACATGTGCCGAAAGATTTAATTTGAAGCACTTGTTGCATTATTTCCAAGGGATGACAACGGGCCATCCAGAAAGTCTGTCAGCAACCCCAAAGGTTTTTTCAGCAACACTAAAAAAGTCAGCTGTACAGACATGAATGGCGGGGGTTTTGTTTTCTAACAGCAACGGTCCTGTTGCGGGAGGCTGGGGCGCTGGCATGGTTACAGGCCGAACTTTTTACTATGTCTGCTTAATGCCGGGCCCAAAAGCGCTGTTGTGCACGACGCTTTATAGTTTTCCACACCGGGTGGCAATCTGCAGGAAAGCGAGGGTGTAGGCGTAAAAAAAGCGGGGGAAACCCCTCTAGGCCATACAGCCCCAAGTCCCCATCGTTGTAAAAATCTTGCAAATTTTCCAGTGGGAGCGGGGTACTTGGCAGGTTGTAGGGGTCAGGGGGAATCCTACTTACAGATGAAGCGTCTTCAATGAGGCATCCAAAAATCCCCCAGCAATACGCAATTTTTCCCATAAAGAGATCTTCCCGTCTATACGCGAGTTAAACAGTTTGACAGCATGCAAAGCCCCAATCTTGAAGAAGGTCCTCTCAGTATTTAGGTACCCTCTTCCAGTTGGGTGATCACAGGTGACGGGAGAGGGCATCAGGAAAGCCAATCCCTTTCCTGCAGCCCCATTTCAGTAAGAATGTAGGGGGGCTTTACCTTCTGGTGGAGCCAGGATTTTCAATGGGATCCAAGAATAATGGTTCAAAAGGGAACCAAAGGCGGTGATCGTCATCAAACTGAAGTGCTGAAGTCCCGAAATAGAACTTTCACTTCTGATAGCCCAAAAGACGCTTGCATTTTCCAAATTTTGGCGCTACCCGGTTTTGTGTCCCTAAGAAACGAGATCCACATTTCACCATCTTGATTTCCGCACCGTGGTCCTTTCGCAAACTAGCCGGGCCCTAGGTCTAGGGCGTCGGTCTGCAGAATGGTAGGGAAAAGCTGGATCAAAAAAGTGCGAGTAGGGGGGCTTTTACAAAACTTGTTAGGCAAAAAAAGCTTTGGGGGTCCGCTGTCCAGTAAAGCTCTTTTTGGATCACAGTGGGCGGGGCGGGCTGCGTGGTAAAAACTTTGGGGGAAACTCAGCCAGTTGATTTTCCAAACCCATAAAATGACCGAAGATCTTTAAGTTCGCAGGGGTAGGAAACTTGTGATGGCCCCCCCCTTTCTGGGTCTGCTTCAATACTAATCTGATGTTTGTACCCAAGAAGTGGCCTCAGATGCACCCCAAGAACTTCTGCATTAAGTGTTACCCGTGTGACACACCCTTCAGGGCTTTACTTTCACGTTTTAAGGGGTGAGGTATCCTATCATGGGGAGAATGTCATCCAAACTTTGATGCAGTTCGCCTCCCTGAAATGCCCTGTCACCTCGGGACAAAAAGGGTCTCCTTTGCACAAAAACCCCTGGGGGCCCCGACATACTGAAAAAGTCCCCTAAAGGGGTGATAAAATTAGCGGGTTTATCGTCCTCATGCAGGGGTTTTTGCCAATAACCCCAAAAACTCACAGTTTTTAAAAAATTTGCTGTGGATGATATTTTATGGGTGTAAAGGCGCGGAGAAGGTGGGAGGGGGAAGACTTGCCTTAGTTTGACGGTTGTGGTAATCGAACACCACCATTCATTTTGGGACAACAACCATTGGGGGACCCAATCTGATGGTTCCCTCTACTGGCTTCAAGTGCTGGGGCACTAATGACTCAAGTCCTTTTCGTTGTTCCGAAAAACCCAAAAGGAAACATTTTTGGAGAGTGTGAACGCGAAGGGGGTGCATTTTCCCCAGAGAATTTTCATGGGTGGGCCCCAAACATCGTTTGATGGCCCCCACTGCCAAACGTCCTTTTACCAAGACGTCTGCATACTGATGCAGAAAAACTTTCCTTTCTTTTTCAGGGACTTCAACTGGGCCGCGGGAAAGGCAGCAAATGAGAGGGGTTTTAATATGGTGTACTAGACCATGACTCGATTGGCCATGTGCACATCCAACATTTGCCCGGGGAAATATCCGGAAAAATTCCAAATCCTTTTCACTCCTTCCAAAAAGAGCACGGGGGCATAAAAGAAGGCTGTACATCAATCCAAAAATGTAGTCGAACGATCACCTGGTGATAGTTCCAAAATGACCAGCCCCGGTGGATCTGGACCCATCTCATTGTAGTACCTGTCTCTGCTGGTGGTGCAAGTCTTCTTTTGAAAATCCAAGACTACTAAATGCTGAGTCCTGACAGTTGTGTCGCCCGTGTAGGGGTGATGCAAAGCTACCTGATGAATCATTATGGGAAAAGATAGGGACTTTAGGGGGAAGGGTGGGTTTAGGACGTCAGTAAGATGACATCCTGGCAGGACACTAAAGGGGGAAAAGAACTTAAATTAAATTCTGGTTTTTGCCCCTTTCCTTTAGCCCTTCCCTTCTTTGGACAGCAGTTAATAGGTCCCCGCCGATTGCGACTTTCTCTGGCATTCCTGGCAGGACCTTTACGTAAATGCCAAGGCCTATTTGCCCCCAAGCACGACTGGAAGTAGGGCTTGCAAGACCCCTTTTTATGTTGACGACCACAGCATGCAACTTTCTAGGCAAAAAGGGAGCTTTGGGTTTATCTTACTTCTGTTCAGGCAGCCTTTTTATCTTTTTATATGGAAAAAAACGGTGATAAAATGGTCCCCCAAACAGAGATGCTGTCTTTTATGTTTATGGACCTGCATTTCTCCAAAAAATCTTTCAATGTCGCGAACAGTCCATTGAATGGCTTTGGGGAAAATTCCCCATAGATACCATTAAATTTCCGTGTTTTACATGCTCAAGCATTATGGGCCCCAGCCTTTCAAAGGGCTATTTCCTTGTGACGATTTCAGCCGATCCAAAAGTCACGAAGCACTCCCCCCGCTTTCTCACTCGGAGAAGCCTTCCCTCGCAGCGCCTCATTACTGGATTTTTTTTTATGCCCTTGAGCTTTGCAGTACATACTACGAGATGTTGGGTTGCGGGCACATTAACTTGTCTCCAGCACCCGTCGCATCTCAGGTGTAAGGCACATGCGTATGTATAGCTGCTTTTAGATCAGACTGAGGGATCCACCATGACACATAAACGGACCATTCGCGCTTCCATTCCCGGGAAATTTTTGGGGCCGCATCTGCGGGAAAACTTTCGGAGGTTGGATTGTTTCCTTCGGGGTCGGCGGAGTGTGAGAAGCGTTTGGAGCAGAGAAATTTCTCACTGGCGAAAACGCAGGGAAACTACGGGGTGTGGGGGGTGAGGCGAAGTATGTCCTGAAAAAGGCAGCTTCCCACCTCCGTCGGGGTTCCTCCCCCTTCCGAGGGTTCTTCTTTTCCGACGGGGTTCTTCTTCCCTTCCCACGGGCTTTTTTTTTTTTTCCATCCGAGGGGTTCCTAGCCCGTAACATGTTCCTCCTCCCTTCCCAGTGTTCTTCCTCTTTCATCCCTTGTATTTTCCAAATGAGCAATGAAAATCTGTGGGGGGGGATGCTGGCACTGGCTCCTTCAGACTCTTCAAGGCTAAGGTGGTTTTTCCGGGGCGTCTTACTCCTCTTGCGTTCTTTCCTTTTCCCTGGTACCCTGGTAAGGGTGTGAAGATAATAAAGCAAAATTGGCGCAAATCCGGTGAAAAAACCGTCCATCAGTGTGGGGGGGTGAGTGTTGGCTGGCAGTGCCGGACGCCGCCGGGGACGTGGGGTAGGGCGACCCGACTCGGAGAATCAGTCGCCCGAAACGTGCAAGGGGCGTAGAGATAATCCGCTCCACAAAAAATATGCTTTGATTCGGCTCCCTTTTGCTCAAATATAGCCTGCACTAAAAAATATAGCCCAGCACTAACTTCACTATAACACCCCATTCCTGCACTAATGAAAAAAATCCGAGCGGGTTATTTTTCTGAGCGGCCACGAGGGGGGGAGGGGGCCGGGCGGCGATAGGCCAAGGGGCTGGGTAGAACTGAAAAATGGATCACTGCGCCATTTTTGTATACTACTGGTTGTTTGTTAATGTTTTTGGTGTTTTCTACGATGCTGGGGAGAAAAACACACCAATTTAAAAAAAAAGTGGTTATTTTAGATCAGCTTGACAAAAATAAAAGGGGTTTTTAGCCCGGGACACGTCAGCTCTGCCAGAGGGCTACTGCCAGAGTGTGACTACAGACACAAAAAAAAAATTTTACTCTAAATTTTAAGAGAATTCACTTTTAAAAGGCGAATGCCCCACAATATAAACTAAAAAAATTTTTATATTTTACTGGTGTAATACACACAAAAGGCAGATTATGTAATTAATCATTAATTAGCACAAATGGTACGTAATATTTTCATATATCCTGTATATGGCGCATCAAATATGGATCACAAATCAAAAGTAACAACTCACTTATTATCAAACCCACCCCCCATGGTCGGGAGCTGATCTAGCACGAGAACAGTGTCCCTTTTCCCCTAATTTTCTAGGTCTCAGAAATGAGGATTTTTTGCTCCTGGTATCAGTGCTCCAACCCGATACAATATGGGGACGTGGGGAAGGGGAAAACGACTAATTCTTTCAGCACCGAGGAGGTCCCCAGAAAATTTCGTGTTACAGAGTGTCGGTTCGGCAATGACCATGGCTGGAGTGGATCCTATGGGGCCATTCAAAAAATCCCCCTCCGGGCCACTCTAGGGGGTTTCACTTTGGGCAGCTGAGGAGGAGAATGTGCCCCTGGGTTCCCCAGGCAGTCCGATCAATTCACAAATTGAAATCCTAAAGGACCCCGTGCTCGGGAGTCTTCAAGTGGAAAACTGAAGCACCAGGGTCCTGGCATATCCCGAGGGGAAGGGAGAATTTTATCCGCTGGAGACAGTGAGGCCACTGAAGCAGTCCCATGGCTCACTGAAGGCTTTGCACAAAGTGGTCATCTTGGGGACGGGGTCGGAAGTGCTAAGCGGGACAAGGAACATTTTCAGGAATCTTTCTGGGGGTTTAAGGATTTTTGACCTTCACCCTGCCACCCCCGAAAACGAATCTAAAAACCCCCTTGGGGACTGCAGTCTGTCAGTGGGTGGGCGATCATTCTATCATGTTGGGGTCATAATTGGGTGAGTATTTGAGCAGTTGTCCCGGTAGACCCTCCAACGTTATTTGGATGAAAGGTATCAAAATACCTGGTGGACCCCCCCAGCAAGGAACCTCCATCCTAATGGAGGTTAGGATGTTGATTTCCAATGAAGAGTGCGGCATTGTGAACCCTGTGAACTGCAAAAGGGTGGGGGGAACCCTTTGGGATGAGGTTGCATGCAGTCGATGCCATCTGGGAGTTGCTATCATTCCCCTGACCCGTTGAGGACAGGTCATCCTCTCGGAAGGGTAAGGGGATATTTGGGGCTGTAGCAACTACCCTTGCATTTTAATGCTAATCATCCAGGCAAAATTTTTGCCACATTTTTCTGAAATGGGTCTGTGCCCTAAAAGGGCAAGGATGAGCGTCTGAATTTACTCCTAAAGTCCACAATAGACCAATTCTAGGTTTCAAGTAATTGTGGAAAACCCTTATGAGGTTGGGGATGGGTTTTCTTGAAAACCCACATACCTCAAAAAGGCTTTTTACTTGTGCATTGGAATCACTATGGGGGATTTTTGGGCTTAGGGGAATTTTGACACAGATTTTGGCCTAAAGCAAACCCATATCGGCACTGAAAGTGAAAGGCAGAATGTATCCAAATCAGTGTGGAGCAAAAAAATGGGCAATATCAAGGTTTGACCTTAATTTTGCTTTTCCCATCTATCCCTGGGGCACTGGGGGCGCTTGATGCATTTTGGGGAGGTGAAGCCCTTGGGCTGAGGTCTCCGGACCCCGACCCAAATTTAGGGTTTTGGGGGTCGTTAGTGGAAAACCCTTGTTGATCCTGTTGTGGTGGGACGTTTAAATCACGGGGAGCTTACTGCCTTGGGAACAAGTCTAAAATTGGGGTTTTCAGACCAAGGAGTCGTAGACGGGTTGGTCTGTAGCAGAGCCCTGAACTCAATCAACAAGGCATTGAAAATGTCGTTTTTCCCATGCAAAAGGGCCAGCTGTGGTTTTAAAGGGTTTATACTGCAGTTTATCTTGGGAAATGAAACCTGACACTATCTAGTACCCTTTGGGTTCCCGATGCCTTTTGTAACAAGTCCCTTTACGGGCATGGGTACAGTGGGCAGAACTTGTTCCCACCCACGGCTACCCATGAGGGCTGGCTAGGAACTGACTGCTAATCCAGGTCGCCTATCAGGTATTGGGCCCTAACTCGTTTCCCTGTAAGTTGCCCATCAGGTTTCTCTTTTCGAGACATTCCTGGATGGAGGGGGCCCATGGGACGACCTAGGAGGTCATGGCTAGGCGAAGAGTGAGAGATGGGCCAAGGGCCTCCCTGGAAACTCACCATGAGGGACCCTCGTGGCTGAAAGCGAAGGGTGGATGCGGCCATGCACCCCGTCGCCGTTAGCCCCTGGATGATGATGATGATGATGATATATATATATATATATTATATATATATATATATATATATATATATATATATATAAATATATATATATTCATTGTATGTATGTATGTATACATACATACTCATGCATACATTATACACACACACAAATATATATATATATATATATATATATATATATATATATATATATATATATATTAATATATATGTGTGTGGTGTGTGGTGTGTGTGTGTGTGTGTGTGTGTGTGTGTGTGTGTGTGTGTTTATTGTATGTATGTATGCATGTATACATACATATATATGTATATATATGTGTGTACATATATATACATGTATAAAAAAATTATATATACCATATATTATAACACAAACAACACACACACACACACACCACACACACACACACACCCACACACACACACAACACACACACACACACACACACACAACACACACACATATATATATATATAATAATATATATATAATATATATTATATATATATATATATATATATATATCATATATATATAAGTGTGTGTGAGTAAGAACTCAGACCCTTAATATACGCGGCTCGGCGGGGTAGTCATAGTTTTATGACGGCTTGACTCTTTATCATGTCAAGCACTACACAATGATGTGGAACACACGGGACGATTCTTAGGTAATCGCTGAGCGCGGGTCGCGTGTCCGGCCAGCAAGCCCGGAGGTGGTGATGTGGCGAAGACCTGCGCACGGTGACCTCTGCGAGCGAACTGCTAAGGCAGACGAGGTCAGATAAATCGTCATCTAAGCCCTCGTTTAGTCGACATAGATCCACTTGTCAATAGCCACGTAGTCATATGTCTAATGGTTTAACAAAACGTTCTTATGCACACGCATAGTGCGTGTATGCATTTATATTATACATACTACAAATATAATAATATATATAGAATGATATAATATATATATTTATATATAAATAGATTAT
>NW_023658225.1:0-24813 GCF_015228065.2 Penaeus monodon
GCAGTATCGGGCTATATTTTCATTTTATTGTCCCCCTAACGCGATAGCCTATGATGAGCTCTTTTGCTCTTCAAAAACTTCTGCCAAAAAATAAATAATTTAGCTATTTTAATGCTCATCAAAAACGTTAAAGGGGGGTTCCCGCGGGGGGAGGGAAAAGGGTGAGAAAAGTAGTGAAGTTGCTTAATGAGTCTGATCTAGTCCTTCTAAATGATGGTACCCCCGACGCGGGTGGACTAATACCGGTTTTTTGAGCTTTATTGACTTATCCGGGTCTCTTTCAATAGCAGCCAAGTCCTGGGGCACACCATTGACGACTCGTTGGGAAGCATCTCTTCCTTTTTCATTAAATATTCTGCGACACAGTGAGAACCCCTTTTCAGCGCCAAAAATTTAAGAAAACGAGCAACGGGGTCGCCTTCACAAGGAGCGCCCAAGCTCGAACTTGTTGGAGAAACCATTGATGATAAATAAACATTTCATTAAAGCCTTAAAAATCATTAGAACCCCCAAAAAATGAATTTCGGGGAAATATCATTCGTACTACATGGTGCCAAAATAATCAAGCTAATTGGGTACCAGGCCACTCTGGTACCAGGCAATGAACGGCTGAAAAATTTTAGCCGGGTCAACTGGCGATCTGGCCCTTAGCATAGCCGTACAGACTCGGTTTTTTTTGTGTCTCTTAAAAAAGAAAAAATACTCTCCTGTGGCAAAGTGAGTGGCCCAACCTAGACAATCCAACAAACAAAAAAACAGTAATAAAACGGGGGACCACCCACAGAAAAAATAGAAGAGAAGAGGTGGTGTTGGCACGCCTGAAAAAACGCCAAAAGAATGACCCACCTAACGCCACTCATCGAAAAAAAGATTCCCCCACGTCCCCAAATTGCAAAAACCATTTAAAAATACCCCATTTCCTCATAACCTCCCATAATACTAACGACAACCTTTAAAAATTTTACTGCAGAAAAAAAAATCCCTTTTTCACAACAAAAAAATCTATTATCTTAATGAAACAATAAAAAGTAAAGAATTGCTTTTCTAAGGGAGACAAATTTTTTGACCTTATATAGATTGACAAATAAATAGGATCCATTGGCTTAAAACCTTGGCCACATGCCGCGGGTTGATAGCCAGAACCCAAAAAAAAAAAAAAAAAAAAAAAAAAAAAAAAAAAAGATGTTGACTCCCCAGCACTCGTGTTTCAGCTTTTGTCGAGCAAACACCTTGGCCCATAAGCAGAAACTAAACTCAGTCTTCCCCACAAAGCTACCTGGACCCCCGGGGCCTCTCGTTCGTTTGACTTTGTTGTTCCTGAGTTTTTTTACGAAAATTAAAAATTAAAAGTAAATCCTGAAAATTACAGATCATTTTTTGTGCTTTGCCAGCACCTTCATGCTTTTGTTTTTGCAGGTGACACGAGACTCATACTAGTAGCACCCCCCCTCAGCCCCAGCTCTTTTCTCACCGGTCCCTTACGGGATTGCCCCTGGGTAGGGGGGCCCCAGTAGTCTGGGGCGCCCTTTGGGCGCACTTTTTCTCCTTCTAAATTTTTCCTCTATCATGTGACCCCCCTGAGCCCCGGAGTACCCTTTTGGGCTCCCGTATTCGCCTGGGGGGGGGGAAACCGACTTAAAACCGTTTTTTCGCACTAGGCAATTTTCGGCGGTGGGGAGTGCCCCTCCACAAAAACCTCCTCTCTGTGGACGGAGAACGAAACCCCGGCTTCCACTGGGGGTAAGGACAAAATACTGATTTACTCTCTCTAGCTTTTCTTTTTAGGTTGATCCCAAAAAGTTAAGATTTTTTAAACCCCTTCAGGGAAGTTTTAGAAAAGGGGTCGGACCGGGTCCGATGCCCGGATGGATATCCCCGCTCCCCTTCTCCTCCTAAAGGGAGGAAGGGCGACCATGACCCTCTTGACAAACCGACCCTGAACAACGGAACCCCCACAAACCAGACGAGAAGACCCTTTTAAAAATCCCCACCGAAAAATGAAAGGGTTCGCGAATGTAAAATCGTGAATGAAATCAATCGCTTTTGACGTGAACCCCTTTTCATCAAAAATTTCCCTTGATGGTAAAGTGGAACGGCGATTTTGATTTTGTCAAAAAATTGCGAGATGGAAGCCTCCTTTTAAAACAATCAACCCCAGTTTTAGGATTTACTTAAGCGACGCAAATTCATGTCTTCGAGTTAAAGTAACATTCCTATTCCCCAAATACCTGTAAGGGGAAATCTTTCACAGGGTTTGGGGACGATGGAAGAAAAGTGAATTCTTGAGAGCATGAAGGGCCAAGACGTAGTGGACGTTCATTTATGACCAAGAAGACGGAATGTGGCAACGAAAACGGCCCTTTTTTTTTTGCCCTTTGTTTTGAATAAAATTCCAAAATTGCCCAATGTGGGTTTATACTTTTTCAAGTAAGACCTTATATAAAAAAGCCAATGCATTGTAATAATGCCAAAATTCGGACCACCTATTAGATGTTTTGATAAAGCTCGATAAATTTGTATCCCGTAAATGGCTAAAGCCCTGACACCATTACATTACTAGCCAATTTCCAAAATGTGCTAATTGTGGGGGTTTCCCCATCAGTCAGGTTTTGCGAGGTACACCCGAAAAAAGGAAAAACCGAGACATTACATATTGAGAAAGCATGAGTTAGTTATTCTGAAGCAAGGGGAAAATGGAAAAGTTGACAAAAAAAACCCCATACTTCCTATGCTGGCAGTAACTAACACCACCCCTAGTGCAAGAAATGTCAGTCAACAGCTTGCAGCTAAGGATAAAAATTGCTGAATTTTAAACAACCGTTAAAAAATTAAAATATTAAAGTATTCACCTGACCAAAATTGGTTGATAAAAATGACTGCATAAACCCTCAAAAACATCATAAGGAAAGGGATACTAATAAAGCCCCGGAGCCACCTTTCCCCGTCCGGGGCTACTCCGGGTGAGGACTTCGCTGGCTCGCGTCGTTTCTCGTGAAGAAGCAGATCCATCTGTCATCGTCCCCCCCTCAGGAGGTGCAGACATGGAGGTTTCTTCTCCAAACTTCCCGAGAGAGGTCCCCGGAAGCGGGGAGAGGAGGCATCCCCCCCCAAAAAAAAGAAGAAAAAAACGGTGGACAAGGCATTTTCCAAACCCCCAAAAAAACGAAATCTTCGAGGAAAATTATACATGGACGTGAATCTTGATCAAAAGAAAATGACCTTAAATTTTAGCCTCGTCCTATCTCCCGATATTATGTTTCTCCAAGAAACCCCTTTCACCCTCGTCTCAAACGGGGTCGTTTCGCTGAGGAACTACTTAGTCAAAGGATCGTAGGGTGGGGGGGGGGCCCGGAGTCGCCAGTACATCCCCCAAACCTCCTTTTAAGAAGTACTATTGATTCTACTTTGGAGTTTTTCGCATGCAAAAAAAAATTTAAGGGACTATCTGGCTAATGTTCACTTTATTGTCCCCCTGATGCGTGATACCTAGATGACTCTTTGCTCTTCAGGAACGCTGCCACAAATAAAAGAAATTTTGCTGTTTTTTAATGCTCTAACTTAGGGGGTTTCCCTGCGGGGGGGTGGTGGGGGTGACAGTATTTAATTTGTTTAAATGAGTCTGATCTAGTCCTTCTAAAATGATGGTATTTCAACGCGGGTGGACGATAATACCGGTCATTTGGCTTTATTGACTTATCACTGTCTCTTCATCATAGCAGCCAAGTGCCTGTGGCACACCTTTGACGACTCTTGGGAACGATCATTTTCCCTATTTTGTTTAAATATTCATGCGCCCAAGTGGAACGCCTTCAGCGCCTAAATTTAACGTAAAACGAGCAACGGGGTCGCTTCCAAAGGAGCGTCAAGCTCGAATTTGTTGGAGAAACCATTGATGATAAAGTAACAATATTCAAAATTCGATTATAGAAGCGCATTCTATCCATTCCTAAAACTTCGACAGATGCTTTAAAGCATAGAGTTCCATGGTGGACACCAATTCCCACGGGGCGCTTGCCGACGCTAAGGCCAAAGGCTTTTCAAAAAAAACATCACAAATGAGAACTTTTGCAACTACAACGCAAGGCTAGGGCTCGTAGAGTAAAAGAAAAGCAAAAAGAGACCCTGGCGTAGTTTTTGTTCTACAATAAATAGCTTACCAAAATATAAAGGGGTTTTGGGTCCATGTCAAAAAAATCAAAGAAAAACATCTTGAAAAATTTAAAAAACATCATTCATGAGGGCCCCAATTTTGACAACCCAAAAGACTTGCAAATGTACTCGCCGGGCAGTTCTCTTACACAAGCAGCTGGGCAAACTACCATCCCGCTTTCCTCCCACCAGGAACCCGCTGACTGCAACCTATTCCCTTTTCCCACAGGAGATGATTTGATTATTAAAGACCTAAAAATGAATGAGCTTGTCCGACCCCTGAACCTGTAGGGAACACCCCCGGGCCCCCCGAGAGATTCGATATGAGATGATGAAGCATCTTAATCTGATGACATGATTAGTTGCTAGAAGTTAAAAATAAAATTTTGGGAAAAAGCCACATTTTTTTTTTCCAAACTCATGGCACTTCCCCAAAATCTTTCCCCATTGAAAGGAGGGGAAAATCCCAACTTGCCATCTCCTACCGCCCAATTGCGTTGAAAAGTTGCTTATGCAAGGTCATGGAACAAATTTGTTAACATAGGCTTTTGCTTTTTTTTAAATTCCAGAAATTTTACAGTTGATGACGTGCGGTTTTCCGAAAGGGGACCCCAAACCTCGATAAAATTAAAGCTGGACGTATATTCAAGGCCATTCCAAAAAAAGTTTTTTTTGATTTCAGTTTTTTTTTTAGATATAGAAAAAGCCTACGACATCTGGCATATGCCTACTCAAAAACTTTATCTTTTGGATTACGTGGAAAAATTGCCTTGTTTATTCAAAAATTTTATTTTTAGAAGAACGTTTTCTGTCAATTATTTTTCTGACAATATCACTTTTTCGGACATTTTTTTCCAGGCAAAAGGGGTCCCAAAGGGAAATGTCTTGTCACCAAAATTATTTTTTTGTTGATCATGACATCTTACCAGCTCCTCCTCGGAAACTTAATACTCACGGGACGTGATGATTGTGCATTTTGGATTCCCCCCAAAAATGCAAATTCTCACAAAACACATCCAATTGGCACTGGGTATGATTCATAACTGGGGCCTCCAGTGGGGTTTTTTAAATTTTCCATAGAAAAAGTATTGGGGGATTTTTTCACTAGGAGGAAGCCGAAAATCAGGCTAAATCTAACAACCACCCCAAAACCTATTCAAAATTCAGCTAATTTTTTTTGGGCAAAATTTTGATAGTAAACTAAAATGGAAAGACCCCATTGTCATTAAAGAATAAATGTCAAAGAGCACTAAATTTATTTAAAATGCATTTCCCGGTAGTAAATGGGGACTGAAGACAGTCTTTGCTAAGGGAAAATAAAGCCCCGATTAGGGCTAAAGTAGATTATGGGTCAAACGTGTATGTTTTGGGGACGAGAACAGTTTGAAGGATTGGATGCTGGCAAATGCATGTTTGCGGGTGTCTTGGGGGCCCGAAATGGGACTCGTATCGGCGTCTTTAGGTGGAGTCAGAGTACCCCCCCCTCCCACTCAACGCGGCCCTTAGCCTTGCTTGCCCCAAGGTGGCTCGGTCCCCCAGCCCCCCCAATGCAATAGGGCTTAGGCCCCTTTGCCACGGACTCCACGACCTCGTCGAGAAAGTCGGTATAGATTTCTCTACCATTGATACCCTGGTTCGTCAAACATAGCGCCTGGGGGCCCCCCAAAATTTTTTTATCATGGAAACCTGGCTTCCTCGCTAAGGGGCCATGGCCCGGAGGTGGGGGTACCCAGAGGGTTTAGAGAGATCCTTGTTAAACATCTCCCTTTTTTTCATTTTTATACCGACGGCTCCAAGACAGATGATGTGTGGGTGCGGGTGTAAAGGGCGACTGAATGGGGAAATAAAGTTCAGACTGCCGAAACATACTCGATCTTTCTTGCTGAACTTTTTGCCATTGATAAAGCCATTGATTTTGCCTAAACGACGACCCACGATAGAAAGTTTTTTTTCTGATTCCTTAAGTTTTATTAAAAAACCTTAAATCATTAGAAACCACCAAAAAAGACTTCTGGGTAATACATTTTAAGCTAAATGGGGCCAATAAAACATCAAGCTAATATGGGTACCAGGCCCCCTCTGGGACCATGGGAAGACAGGCTGACAAATTACCGGGTCCAACTGGCGACTGGGCCTTAGCATGTCCGTCAGTCTCAGGGGTTTTGTGTCCCTTATAAAAGCAAAAATACAAACTCCCGTGGCAAATGAGTGGACCCCAAACCCCCAACTCACACATAAAAAAAAACAAAAAATAGAAATGTGGGAACAGCCCCAAAAGGAAGAAGGGAGGGGTTTGGTTTTTGGCCCGCCTTAGGGTCAACCAACGAGATATACACCCTACTCCCCACATTAAAAAAAAATTCCCCCCCCAATGTCACCCCCGCAATACCAAACCCCACACTTAAAACATTTTTTTTAAAATGCAAAAGTACAATATTCAAAAAAAAAAAACAAAATTTTGCCGAATAAAAAAAAGAATTCACCCTTTTTAACTTTTTTCAGATGACGAAAAAATATAAATTAAAATAATCACTTTTCTAAGAGAGACAAAACTTTATGACCTTATCAGATTGACAGAATAAAAGGATCCTTTTTCTTAATAACCCTTGGCCACTGCCGCTGGTTTTATAGCCAAGAAATCCAACAAAAAAAAAAAAAAAAAAAAAAGTTTGACCCTTATCCACTCGTGTTTAGACTTGAATACTCTGACCCTGTCCAGACGCAGCGCAATGACCCCAAAGCCTTGGGCCATAGGAGCAACCCTGGTGACCGGGGCCGCTTGTCTCGCTCGGCGCTATTGCTTCTGAGTTGTATTAACGTATTTATAGAGTAAATTTTTTGATTTTTCAGCACTTTATACTTTGGCCTGCCCTTAGTGCGTTGTTTTGCGGTGCACGAGACACAGTAGGCGTGTCAGCACCCCCCCCCAGACCCGCAGCTCTCTTTTACACCAGGGTACCCTTACGGGCTTGACCCCCGGGTAGGGAGGCCCGTAGTCTGGGGGGTCCTTTGGGCACTTTTTCCCTTATTCTAAAAATTTCCTCTTTCATGTGACTTCCCCGAGCCCCCGGAGTCCCTTGTGGGCTCCCCATTCCCCCTGGGGGGGGGACCGACTTACCGTCCTTCGCACTAGGGAATTTTGGCGGTAAAGGGGGGGGTCCCCCCCATAACTCGACCTCTCTGTGGTACTGGAACGCAAACCCGGCTTTTACTGGGGGGTAGAGGACGAAATACGATTTTACTCTCTCTTTGCTTTTGCTGTTAGGTTGTACCCAAAAGTTAAGAGTTTTTTTTTAAACCTTCAGGAGAACGATTTTGAGCAAAGGGTCGACCTGGTCCGATGCCCGGATGGTGATACCCTGGCTACCCCTTCTCCTCCTCAAGGGGGAGGGCGACTCAAAGACCACTCCTTGACAAACCGACCCTGAAAAAACGGAACCCCCACTAACGCAGAAAAAGAAGACCATTTTCAAAAACCCCCCCGAGAATGAAAGGGTTTGGGAAAGTAAAAAACGTGAAAGAAAACAAACGCTTTTTTAACGTAACCCCTTTTTTCATCAAAAAAGGTCCTTGATGGGCAAGTGGGCGCGATTTTGATTTTGTCAAAAAAAATTTCAGATGGAACCCCTTGTTAAAGTACAATACAACTCCCCGATTAAAGGGTTTACTTAAGCTGACGCAAATTCATGATCTTCGGTTAAAATAACATTCCTATTGGCCCAAATACCCTTAAGGGGGTATCTTTCACAGGGGTTTGAGGCGATGGAAGAAAGTGAAAATTCTTGAGAGCATGAAAGGGCCAACACTAGTGGACGTTCATTGTATACCAAAAGGACGGAATGTGCGAACAAAACTGGGCTGTGTTTTTTTTACCTTTGCTTTGAATAAAATTCCAGAATATGTCAAAGTCGGTTAGAAAATGGTTTTAAGTAAACCCTTTTATCCAAAAACCAATGCATTTTTTTAAAGATCCAAAAAACGGACACCCTCATTAAGATGATTAATAAAAATTCAAATAAATTTGTTTGCCGCAAATGTGCTGAAGCCCATGACACCATCACTTGTACTGCCAAAACTCCAAATGTGCTAATTGTGGAGGTCCCCATCAGTCAGGATCTGCTGAGTGCAACTCCTGAAGAAAGGGGAAATGAGACTTAGCATAATGAGGAAGATGAAGTTAGTTTCTGAAAACTAAAGGAAAGTGGAAAGTTTGACACACAACCCGTACTTCCATGCTGAAGCATAACTAACGTCACCCCAGGGCAATAAAATTTATTCAAAAAGCTTGCAGCCAAGGATAAGGAAATTCTGAATTAAACAAACGGTTAAAGAATTAATATTAAAGTTTATCCTTTGCCAAAATTTGGTTGATCAAAAAACTGCATCAACCCAGTCTAAACATCACAAGGGGATGAAACCCAATCACAGTCCGGAGCGCACCTTCCCTCCGGGGTACCCTTGATGACTTCGTCTGGCTCGCGACGGTTTCTCGTGAGAGAAGCAGATCGCAATCTGTCAGTCGTCCCCCCTCACCAGGGGGGCGGCATGGGGGCTTCGCTCCAAACATCCCAAGAGGTCCCCGGGGAAACAGGGAGAGGAGGCGTCTCCCTCCCAAAAAAAGAAAAAAATGGGGTCCGAAACGAAGAAGAAATAAAGAAAAAAAAAAATAAAAAGAGGGAAAAGAGAATAAACTAAGAGGAAGGGGAATCATGGGGCATTTGCACAAATCTTGGCGACCAAAAAAGAAAAGGGAAATTTTTTTTTCTCCTCATTAAAAAAAGGATAAAAAAAAAAAAAAAAAGCGGGGGGAGTGCCGGATGAAAATTTCGGACCCCAGCTACCCGCCCGAAACGAAACACACATACACTTTCAATAAAAGGGGGTTACATTACACTTTTACACACGGGGAATGCACAACACACGAAACAAGTACATAGATATCCCCCTCACATGCCCACAACACACCCACACCCATTTTCAAAACGCGCGCCCGCACACACACACACACACACACACCCACACCCCACACACACACACACACACCCCACACCACACACACACACACATAAACACAAAACACCCCTACACACACCCCACACCCACACCCACACCCCATTCCCCTAGAAATTTTTGAGGGGAAAAGGGGTGTGGGGGGTTTCATTCTTCCCTTTCATTCTTTTCATTATTTTTTCTCTTGGAGTAACTTAAAAACTTTTTTGGGTTTTAAAAACACGCACCCACAAAAAACCCCCCCAAAGGGGACCCACACACACACCACAAAAACCCACACACACACAACCCACACACACCCACAACACCACACCCCACACACACACACACCCCCCACGAAAACACACACCACCCACACACACACACAAAACACACACACACACCACATATATATATATATATATTTTATATATATATATTATATATTTTATATATAAAATTAATTATATATAATATATATATAATAATATTTTAAAAATATATATATATAATATATATTAAATATTATTTTATAAAAAATTATATTATATATATATTATATTTTTATATATATGTATACATATATATATTTATAATTATTATATATAGTTTATTATATATATATATATAATTAAATATTAATATATCATAAAATTTTAATTATATTTTATTCTATATAAAAATTATTTTTAATATATTTTATTATATATACAAAATATTAATATATTTTAATATTTATATGTGTGTTTTGGTTGTGTGGTGTGTGGGGTTTGGGGTGTGTTTTTGGGGGTGTGTGCGTGTGTGTGTGTGTGTGTGTGTGTGTGGGTGGGGTGTGTTTTGTGGGGGTGTGTGTGTGTGTGTGTGTGTGTGGGGTGTGTGTGTGTCCTTGGTTGTTTTTGTGTGTGTGCGTGGGGAAAAACCCAAAAGAGTTTTTTAATTTTTCCCCAAAGGGAGAATAATAATGAATGAATGAAAGAATGAATAACCGCCCACCCCTTTCCCATACAAAGTTTTCCCCTAGGGTGAATGGTGTGGGGTGTGGGGTGTGTGCGTTTTTTGGGGTTATGTTGTATGTTTTTAAATTGTGGTGTGTGTGTGTTGTGTTTTGGTGTTGTGGTTGTGTGTTTTTGTGGTGGTGTGTGTGTGTGTGTGTGTCCCGCGCGCCCCGTGGGGCATATGAGTGTGTGTTTTCCCTGGGGGAAATGTGAGTGTGTGTATATCTTGTACTTGTGCGTGTGCTTGGGGCTTCACGTGTGTATAATTTGTATAGGGTCCGTTTTTTTTATTTAAAAGTGTTGTTTTTGTGCGTGCGGGCGTGTAGTTTGGCCCCAGATTTTACACCCGGGTCATCCGCCCGCCTTTTTTTTTTTTTTTTTTTATTTTTTTTTGAATGAGGAGAAAAAATTTCCCTTTTTCTTTTTTTTGGTCCCAGAGATTTGTGCAAATGACCCCTGTTCCCCTTCCCCTTACTGTTTTTTTCTCCCTTTTTCCCCTTTATTTTTTTTATTTTTTTCTTTATTTCTTTTTTCGTTTCGGACACCATTTTTTTTTCTTTTTTTTTGGGGGGGAGAACCCCCCCCCCCTCTTCCCCCCGCTTCCCCCGGGGGCCTCTCCGGGGTAGTTTTTTGGGGACAGAAACCTCCATTTCCTGCAACCCCCTGGTTTAGGGGGGAAAGACTGCAGATTGCCCACTGCCCTTTTTCTCACGAGAAAACCCTCGCGAGCCCCGACGAAAATCATCACCCGGGTAGCCCCGGGCGGGGAAGGTTTCGCTCCGGACTGTGATTCGGGACATCCTCCTTTTTTATGTTTTTAAATGGGTTGATGCAGTCATTTTTATCAACCAAATTTGGGGCAAAAGATAAAATTTAATATTTTTAAATTTTTTAACCGTTTGTTTAAATTCAGCAATTTTTCCCTTTCCTTGCTGCCCAAACTTTGATGAACCCTTACTTTCCCTAGGGGTGACGTTTTGTTTACTGCTTTTGCATTTGGAAGTACAGGTTTTTTGGTTTAAAAATTTCCCCTTTTCCCCTTAGCTTCAGTTTTAACTAACTTCATGCTTCCTCATATATGTAATGCCCCAAACCCCCTTCTTCAAGATGTTTTCCCCTCCCGCAGATTCCCCCGAAATGATGGGGACCTCCACAATTAGCAAAATTTGGGGGATTTGGCTAGTAAAATGATGGTGTCAAAGGGCTTCAGCACATTTTCGGCAAACAATTTATTTGAATCTTTATTAATGCTCTTAAAAGAGGTTTTTTTCCCAATTTTTTGGCATCTTTACAATGCATTTTGGGTTTTGGGTATAAAAGGGCTTACTTTAAAACGTTTTATAACCACAAATTTCATATTCTGGGGTTTTCCCCGGGTTTTTTTTTTTGGGGGGGAAAAATCCCCTCCCCCCTTTTGGGGGGGTTTTTAAAAATTTTCCCCCAAAAATGGGAGAGAAAGGTTTTTTGGGTTGGGGGGTCCGGGGGGTTTTTTTTTTTTGGGGGGGGTTTTCCGCTTTTAAAAAATTTTGGGGGAACTTTTTTTTATCTTTTAAAGGGGGGAAGTTCCCATTTTTTTTAGGGGGTTTTTTTAAACTTCCCCCAGGGGTGGAAAATGCCCTGGGGTGGTTTTTTTTTCACTTTTTTTTTGCTTTATTCATTTTTGTTTTAAAATTTTCAAAAGTTTTTTAAAATTTTTTTCCCCCTTTTGGGGCCCAAAACCTTTAAAGGCAAATTAAGGGTTTGGGGTTTTTTCTTTCAAAATTTTGGTTTTAAATTTCTTTTCCATTTTTAAAAACATCTTTTTGGTTTTTTTAGGCTCTTTTTTTTAAACAGGGTTTTTTTTGGGGTTTTAAAAAAAATTTAAAACAAAAAATTTTTTTGGCAAACCCCGCCCTTTTGGGTTTAAAAAAATTTTTTTCTTTATCAAGGGTTTTCCCTTTTTTGGCCTCATTTGAAGATTTTTTTCAGGGTTTTCCCCAAAAATTTTTTAAAAAGGGAAAAAGGGAAATTTTTTTTAAAAATCAAATTTAGTTTAAAAATTTTTTTTTCTTTTTGAATTTTTAACAAAATTTTCCCCCCGAATTTTTAAATTGGGGCCCCAAAAAAGGATTTATTTAAAATTTGGGAAAACGATTTTTTATTTAAAAAAATTTTGCGCTTGGGGGTTTTTTGAGTTTTTTTTTTAAAGGGGGGGGGTTTTTTTTTTAAAAAATTTTCCCCCCTTTTCCCGGGGGAAAGGGGGGGGGTTTTTAAAACCCTCCCCCCCCAAAAAAATTTACTTTGGAATAAAAAAACTTTGGGGTTTTAAAAAGTTTCTTTTTGGGGGGGGTTTTTTTTTTCCCCCCAAAGGGGGGTTTTGGGGGTTTCCCCCGGGGAAGGGGGCGGGGCCCAAACGGGGGGCCCCCCCCCCGGGGAAAAGGGGGCCCAAAAGGGATCAGGCTCTTACCTAGGGGGGAAAAAAAAAAATAGAAAAAAACAAAAGGGGTATGGGGGTCCCTACCCGGGAAGCCGTGGGCCCAAAGAAGGGATTTGGGGGGGGGGGGGCCCACCCCCCCTTTTTAAAAAAAAAAGAGAAGGGTCAAAAAAAAAGTTCGTTAAAATTTTTTTTTAAAAAAAAAAAAACCCGAAAAAAAATGGCAGGAGCAGAGGGCCCCTCCAGGGTAAAAGGGGACGTTTTTGGGGCTGCGTTTGAAAGGGGGGGCTAAAAAAGCTTAAACAGGTTTAAAATTTTTTTTTTTTTTTTTGTTGGACGGGATAAAAGGGATGTAAGGTTTAAAAATATTTTTTTAGTCAAACAATAAGGGCATAAAGGCTCCCAGGTTTTTAATTTTAAAATTTTTTTTTTTGGGTTTAAAAAAATTTTTTTTAAATTTAGGGGTTTTTTTTGGAAATCTTTTTTTTTTTGGGGTTTTTTTGGGGGAAAAAAGGGGGGAAATTGGGGGTGGGATTAAAATTTTTTTTAAAATGGGGGGGGGGGGGTTCTTTTTATTACCCCCCAAAAATCCTCCCTTTTGTTTTTGTGGCTTTTTAATTTTATTTTTTTTTGGGGTTTTTTTTTATTTTTTATTTTTCCCCGGGTTTTTTTTTTTTTAAAAAAAAACCCCCGGAATCGAGGGAGAAGGTCCCCAAGGAGGCTTTTTACCCGTTTTTCCCTGGACCAGGGGGCAAAACCCTTTTCTTGTTTTTTTTGGGTTTTTAAAAGTATTGGGTTATTTTTGGGGTTAAGTTTAAAAGGGTTAAAAATTTTAAAAGGGGTTCTTTTAGGGGGGGGGAAAATGAAACAAGGGCCCCTGGGAAAAAAATTTAGCCCGAAAGGTGTTAGGCAATCTGCTTTGGTTACCAAATGCCTCCCCCCCAAAAAAATTTTTTTGGACCGTCGGATATATAAAAAAAAGGGGGGTTTAAAAATCTTTAATTTGGGAATCCGGGATTTGCTATAAAGGGCCCCCCATAGGAAAAAAGTTTCCCCCGGAAAATTGCAAAGGGATCGATGGTAGAGGATTTAACCTTTTTCCACAGGCTGGGTCCCAAAGGCCTAAACCCCCCTTATGGGGGGGTTTTTTTTCCGGCTCCTAAACGGCCCCTATCGGGGGGGGGGTCCGATACCCCGGGCCCTCCAGGATTGGGTCCAAGGCCAAAAAACAGGATTCTGAAGACCAAACCCTTTTAAAATTTCTCCCAAAACCTAAATTTTTCCCAAAAAATTTTTTCCTTTGGGTTTTACCATTCACTCTACGTTTTTTCCCCCTTTTATAAATTTAGGCCTTTTTTTTTAAAGGGCCAAGGGCTTTTAAAAGCTCTTCAAAAAACCAAAAAATTTCAAAATTTTTAAAAGGTTTTTTAAAATTTACCTTTTCCCTTTAAAAAAACCCAAAATTTTCCCGGAAAAAAAAACCCCCCCTGGGCCAAAAATTTTAAATCCCCTTTTTTAATTTATTTTTAATTCCAAAAACCCCCCAAAATTCCCCCAAAAGCCAGAATTTTTGGGGGCCCAAAAAATTTTGGTTTCGAATTTTGGCCCTTTCCCCGGAAAAAAATTTCCAAAAATCATTGGGAAAAAAAAAGGGGAAAATTTTCAAAAAAAATTTTTTAAAAAGCAAAATTTCGGAACCAACAAAATTTTCAGGGAATATTTAAAATTGGGAAAAAATTTTTTTTAAAAAATTTAAAAAATTTTTAAAAAAACCCTTTTTGGGGTTTAGGGGGAAAGGGCCCCGCCAAAAATTCGAATTAAAAAAAAAATTTAAAAACAAAACCCTTTAAAAAATTTCCAAAATTTTGGGGAATAAGCAATTGGGGTTTCTTTTTCCCCCAAATAAATTTTGGAAAAAGGCCTTTTTAAAATTTTTTTTCCCCTTTGCATTTTTTTCTTTAAAAAATCTAAACAAACGTTTATCCGGGTTTTCCAGGCTTTGGGGAAAATTTTAAACATTGTAAATTTAAATTAACCTCCTTTTTTAAAAAAAGGGGGGGGTTTTTTTTTTTCCATCTTGTTTGGGAAAAATGCCCCCTTTTTATGTTTTTTTAAAAAATTTTTGGGGATGTTTTTTTTTTTTCTTTGATTTTTTTTTGGGAAAACCCTTTTTTTGGGGGCTTTTTTGAAGAAAAAGCAGGGTCCCTTTTGCGGGGATTATTAGAGAGCTCTTGTGGAATTAAAACATGTGTTTTTTAAAAAACCGACCATTGGGGGCCCCGGGAATTGGGTTAATAAAATTTTATTGTAATTTTAGGAATGGGTGCCCTTTTAAGAATTTGAAAATTTTTTTTTCTTAAATTTTCAACAAATTGGTATTTTGTAAGGCCCGGTTTTTTAAATTTGGGTGAGGGTTTTTACTGTGGCCTTATTTTCAAAAAAGGGGCGTTCCAACGGAAAAGGTTCCCCAACTTGGGTTTTGGAAGAACCCTGTTCAAATTAAAACTAAATTTATTTTTCCCCCGGTTCCACATTCGAAGGCTGACGTCTTAAGCAAAAAATTCCTTTCCCCCCAAACCGAGGGCCCCCAAAGTGGGGCATTAAAATATAAAATTTTTTAATTTTTTTGGGGGTTCGAAGGAAACAATTGGGTTTGGTGAAGGGGAAATAAAAAACAATACCGGGGATTATTTTTACGCTCGGCAAATTCCCAAAAAAATCAAAACATTTTAAAAAGGGTTTTTTTTTTGGGGCCCCCAAAACCCCCCCAAATTGACCTTTAAAAATTTTCCCCAAAAACCCTTTTTTAGCGGGGGAAGGCCTTTTTTAAAAAATAAAATCGGGGAAAAGGAATAAAAAGTCATTTACTTTAAAATTTCGAACATTTTATAATGGGCACCCAAAAAGTTTTTTGGGGTTTTAAGGGCCTTTTTCCCCCCTTTTTTTTTTTTTTTTTTGGGGGGGAAAAAATTTTCCTTCCCCCGGGGGGCCCCCCGGGAAGGTTTTGGGGCAAAGCCCCTGGCCCCCCCCTTTTGGGGGGCGGGAAAGCTTGCTTTTAGGAAAATTTGGGGCCAGACGGCCTCCGGGGGCGGGGGAAGGGGCGTTTTGGTTGGATCTTCCGATTTCTTTTAAGAAACCTTTTCGGTTAAAATTTTTTAAATTTTTTTGGGTTTTTTCGCAATTTTTTTAAAGGCAAGGTTTTCAACTTTCCTAGGGGGGTTGACGCCCCAAGGGGTTTGGGGGGGAAATTTTCCCCCTTTATTCAAAAAACTTTTCTTTATTAGCTTGTTGGTTTTTTTTTCAATTGTAATAAACTTTATATAATCCCAAAACCTTTGGGCGGAGTCCAAATTTGGGGCATGGGGTTCCATTTACTTTATTGGGGTTTTTAATAAACTTAAAGGGTTTTCCCCTTTTTTTGCAAATTTTTAAATTGGGGTTTGGATATAATCTTCTTAAAAATACCCAAAAATTTTTTTTTTGCAAAGGAAAAAAAAAAAAGAACTTTTTCCCCATTCCCCTTTTTCTTCAATGAAGTCATCGCTTTCCCTTTCCCCAAGAATTTTTTCTTTCTTTCCCTTTCCCAAATTTTGAAAATCTCCCTTACAGGATTTTTGGCCGGATATTTTTAAATGAAACAGTTTCCACAATAAAATTTCTGGGATTTATTTAAAAAAGGACCCCCTTTCCCTTTTTCTCAAAAAACCCCTCCTTGCCCCAAAAAAACTTTTTTAAAAAAGGGTTCCCTTTAAAAAAAATTTGTTTCTTCACGTTTTTAAAACGGAAAATTCCCCTTGGGGGGTTTTTAAAAAGGGTTTTTCCCTTTTTATGGGGGTTTGTTTTGGGTCAGTTTGGTTCTGGTGTTTTTAAAAGGGGGGGGGAGGGGAAGGGGATAAAACCCCCCTTTTTTACGGAATTTAAATTTTTTTTCCCCCAAAGATTAAAAAATTTTTCAATCGTTTTAAAAAAAAGGGTTTTTTTTTTTTCCCCAGGGGGTCTTTGGGCCCCCTTAGGGAATTCCCCCTTGGGGGAAGGGGCCCCCGGGGGGGAAAAAGGGCCCCCCGGCCCCCGGGGGGGAAAAATTTTGGAAATAAGGGGAAAAAAAAAAGGGAAAAAGAAAGGGGAAAAGGGGAAAGGCCCCAAACCCCCCCTTTGGGGGGGGCTGGGGGCCCCGGGGGGGGTTTTTGGGGTTCCGGGAAATCCAAAAAACCTTAAACCCCCAAAAAAACAAAATTCGGAAAAATTTTTTCATTTATTTATAAAATAAAACAAAAAAAAGGGGAAGGGGAGGGGGGCCCCCCCCGGGGAAAAAAAGGGCCCAAAAAAATTTTTTTTTTTTTTTTTTTTTTTTTTTTTTTGGTTTTTTTTGGAAAAAAAGCGCCCCTTTTTTTTTTTTTTTTTTTTTTAAAATTTTTTTAAAAAAAAAAAAATATTTAAAAGGGGGAAAACTTTTTTGGGCCCCAAAAAATTTTTTTTAAATTTTTTCCCTAGGGGGGGTTTTTTTTTTTTTTTTTTTTAAAATTTTTTTTTGGGGTGTTTTGGGGGTTGTTTTTTAGGGGTTTGAGGTTAAATTTTTTTTCCCAAAATTTTTTCTTTTTTTTATTATTTCAGTTAATTTTTTTGGGGGGTTTTTTTTTTTTCCCCTTTTAGGGTTTTTTTTTTTAAAAAAATTTTTGGTTTTTAATTTGGGGGGGCAATATTGGGAAAGTTTTTTTTTAAAAAAAAACTGTGGTCCGGCCGGCCAACCCTTTTTTGTCCCCAAAATTCCCAAATTTTTTGGTTTTTTTTTTTATTTTAGGGGAAAAAAACCCAAAAAGTATTTTTTTTTAATGGGGAAAAAATTTTAAACAAAAGGAATCGAAAAAATTAGTTTTTTGGGGCGGGTTTTTTCCTTTATCAACCCCAAAACCCCCAAAATTTTTTGGAGGGTTTTTTTAAAAAAGGAAAAGGGGAAAAAATTTTTCCCGGGCCCAAAAAAAAACATTTAACGGGTCCGAAAAAATACCCCCGGGGTTTTGAAACCGGATTTTGGAGGGAAAAAAAAGTTTTCCCGGGGATTTTGGGGGGGAAAAAAATTTGGGGTTGGGTTTTGAAAAGGGGGTTTGGGGAAACCCCAAACCCCCTTCCGGGGGGGGGCCTTTTAACCCCCTTTGGGGGGGTTTTTGGGTTTGAAAACCCAAAAAAAGGCCCCTATTCCCCCGGGGGGCGGGGGGCCCCGGGGGGGCCCAAACCATTCCTTTAAATTTTTACCAACCCCGTTTCTCCCCCCCTTGGGGTTTTTTTTTCCCTTACAAAATGCAACCCCCCCCCCCTCCCCCCCCCAAAAAAAATTTTCCCTTTTTCCTTTTTAATTTTTTCAAAAGAACCAAAAAAATTTTTAAAAATTTTTTAGGTATTTGGGTTTTTTAATTTTTCCTTTTTTTTCCCCAAAAATTAAAAAACTTTTAAAAAAACTTTCCCCTTTTTTTTTGGGCTTTTTCCTTTCATTTTGGGGAACAAATTTGAAATTTTTTATTTGGGGTTTTAAAAAACCCCCTTTTTAAAACCCAAAATTTTAAAGAAAATAAAATTTTGGAAAACCCCTTTTTTACCCCGTTTCCCGGAAAAATTAAAAATTTAAAAAAATTTTAAGCAAATTTTTTAGAAAAGAAAAATTTTTAATAAAAAAGGGAAATTTCCCCAACCAAAACATAAATTTTTGTGGCCCCGCCCTTTTTGACTTTTTTAAAAAAACCAAAAAAAATTTTAAAAATTTTTTTTAAAACCCCTAAAAGGTTGTTTTGGGGGGGTTTTTTCCGAAAAGGGGTTTAAAACAGAATTTAAATTTTAAAAAATAAAATAAAAAATTTTTTGGGGCCCTGAAATTCCCCTTTTTTGGAGATTTTGGGTTTTTTTTTAATGGGGTTTTAAATTTATTTAAATTTCTTTTTAAAAGTTCATTAATTCACACTTTCAATTTTTTGGGGGGGGATTTTTTAACCCTTTTTTGGGGTGGGGAAAAATTTTAAGTTTTTTGAAAAAAAATTTTTTAAATTTTTTTTCAAATATTCCTGGGAAAAAAATTTTTTTTTTGGGGGGATTTTTTTGGGCCCCAAAAATTTTGGGGTTTAAAATTTTTTGGGAATGGTTTATATTTTTTTAAAAATTTTTTTTTTGGGTTTTTTTGAAAAACCCCCATTTTTTGGGTTTTATTTTTTTGGCCCCGTTTTGTTTTTTTTAATTAAAATTTTTTAATTTTTTTTAAAATGCCAAACCCCATTTTGGGGGTTTTTTAAATGGAAAATACTCGGCCCTTTTTTTTTTTTCCAAGGGCCCCCTTTGTTTTTATTGGAAAGTTTTCATTTTGGTTTTTTAAAGGGTTTTTTTTTAAGGGCCCCCTGGTTTTTAAAAAGCTTAAGCTCTTTATTTGGTTTTTAAATGGGGTTTAACGTTCAAATTTTTAAATTTTTAAAAAAAAAAGGGGGGTTTTAAAGGGCCCGTGGCCAAGGTTCCGTTTTGTAAAGGGACTAAATTTAAAAAGGGGCAAAATTTTTTAAATTTCCCCCCACACGGGGCCCAAACTTGGGCCCTTAAAAACGCAAAAAATTTTGTAAAACCCAAAAAAAAAATTTTTAACTTCGGAAAAAAAGCCATAGCATTTTATTGGGCCCCAAAAACCCCTGCAGAACCCCCCCGGGGTTTTTTTCAGGGAAAACCCCCCTTCCCCCTTCCGAAAAAGGGGGCCCGGAAAGGGCCCGGGAAAAATTTTAAATTTTTAAATTTTTCGGGGAAAACGCTTTAAAAAAAATTTATTTTTGGGAAATAATTTTGGGGGGGAAGGGGGAAAAAAACCCTTTTTTTTGAAAATTTAAATCCTGAAACCCCCCTTTTTTTTTCTAGGGGTTTTTTTTTTTTTTTTGGGGGGGAAAAGGCCTTTTTGCCCCCGAACCGGGGGGTTTGGCGAAAGGGGCTTTTGGGGGAAGCCCAGAAAATTTTTTTTCCCCTTTTTGGGGGAAAAACCTCCCCCGGGAAAATTTTTTTGGGGGAGGGAAGTTCCCCTTTTTAATTAAATTTTATTTTTCTTGGGGGAAATTTAAAAAATTTTTTCAAAACAAATTTTCCCGGGGGGATTAGTTCACTTTAAATTTTTGGGTTAAACTTTATTCCCCTTTGGGAGTAATTTCTTAAAATTTTTTGGGTTTTTTTCATTTTTTTTCAAAAATTTGGGCCCCAAAATTTCACTGGGTTTTTTTCCCAAAAAGGGTAGGGGGGGTTTTTTTCCTTTAATTTTTTTTGCAAAAATTAGGGTTTTTCCAATTTGGCCTTTAAATTTTTTACTTAGGGGCCGGAAAAAAATTTAAATCTGGTTTTTTAAAAATTTACCCAAATTTTTTCCCCTTTTCTTTTTTAAAAAATAAAAAAGGGGGCCTTTTTCTTTTCCCCAAAATTTCCCTTTTTTGGGGGTTCAAAAAAAAGTTTCCTTATCTTTAAAAAAAAACCCAACCGGTTTTTCGGGTTTTGTAAAATATTTTTAATTTGGTTATTTCCAAAATTTACTTTTTATTTATTCCCTTTTAAAACTTAAGGTTTTTGGGAATAAAAGGGTTACTTAAAATCAAGTTTTTTGAAAATTCCTTTATTTTATTTTTTCCCGTTTTTTTGGGGTTTTCCAAAAAAAGGGGGGGGCTTTTTGGGGGGGGTTAGGGGGTTTTTCCCAAAATGGAAGGCCCCCTTCTTTTGGGGGAAAAAGGGGGGTTTTTTTAATGGGCCCCCCAGGGGGGATTTTAAAAGGGGGAAGGGGGCCCCCCAAAGGGGGGGCCCTTTCCCCCCAAAGGGGATCGAAGGGGACCCCTTTCCAAAACCCCGGGGTTTCCCTAAGGGGCCCCCAAAAAAAGGGAAAAAAAGGAACGGTTTTCAAAAGTAAGGGTTTTTTTTAAAAACCCAAAACGAAGGAATTCCCCCCCCCCCAATGGGGGGGGGGAAAAAAAAAAAGGGGCCCAAGGGCTCCTCCGGAACCCAGAAAAGGAAAAAAAAGGGAAAAGTGGGGAAAGGGGGAAAAACCCCGGGTTTTTTAAAAAAAATTTTTGGGGGGTTTTAAAAAAAAAATTTTTTTGGGGGGCCCCCTTTAAGTTTTGGAAAAAAATAAGGGGGGGTTTAAAAGTTTTTGTAAAAAAAAAATCCAAAAAAAATTTTTTTTTTGGGGGGGTTTTGGGACCCCCTTTTTTTTTTTTTTTTTGGTTTCAAAAAGGGGGGAAAAAGTTTTTTAAAAGGTTTTTTTTTTTCTTCCATTGAAATTTTGTTCCCCAAAAAAGTTTAAATTTTTTTTTAAAAAATTTTTTTTTTAAAAGGTTTTTTTTTTTAAATTTTTATTTTTTTTAAATTTTTTTTGGGGAAAAATTTTTTTGGGTTTGGGTTTTTTTTGGGGGGAAAGGGGTTTTTTTTTGGGTTTTTTTGGGTTTTGGGGTTTTTATTAGGGGGGGGGGTTTTTTTCCCTCCTTTGGGAAAAGGGGGGGTTTTTTTTTTTTTTTAAAAAAACCCCTTTTTTCCCCAAATTTTTGGGGGGTTTAAAGGAAAACCCCTTTTTTTAGGGTTTTCCGCCGGAATATTTTGTTTTTATTCCCCAAACCCCCTTAGGGAAATTTTGGGGGGATTGGTGTTTTAAAAAATTTTCCAAAGGTTTAATGGGGTTTAAAAAATTTTTTTAAAAAAAAAAAAATTTTTTCTTCGGGGTTTCGAAGTCAAAAACTGGGTTTTCAATGAAAAAACAAAAAAAATTTTATTGGGGTTAAAATTTTTCCCCAATAACCCCAAAAACAAAATTTTTTTGGACCCGGTATTAAAAAGGGATTTTAAAAATTAAAAGTCCCCCCCGGCCCACCCCCGGGGGCCCCCTTTGGGGGGGTTTTTAAAAGGGGGTTTCCCTGGCTAACTCCCCCTTTCCGTGGGGAAATTTAAAAAGGGGTGGGGTTTTTAAAAGGGGGTGGGATTTGGGAAAGGTGGGCCGCCCTTTGGGGCTGGGAAAAACTTTCCCTTTTTTAGGGGGGGCCGGCACCTTTGGGCCACCAAAGCACTCCGGGTCCAAACCCCAAAAAAAAGTTTTTCCCCCCAAAACCCCCCCCCCCCTTTTAAAACCCCAAAAAGGGTTTTCCAACCCAAAATTTAAATTTTCCTTTTGCCAACAGCTTTTAATAAAAGGCTTTTCATTTTTACTCCAAAATTTTTCCCCTTTTTTTTTCCAATACCCCTTTAATTTTAATTATTTTTGTTTTAAAAAAAAATTTTTGGAAAAATTTTCAATTTTTGGGTTTTTTCCCCCCGGGGAAAAAAATTTTTTTTTTCCAAGGAAAAAAACCCCAATTTTTTTGAACTAAAAACCCCCGGGCCCCTTTAAAAAACCGGGAATTTTAAAATTAGAAAATTCATTAAATAATTTGAAAACCGGGGGAAATTTTTTTGGGGAAAAAAAATGGGAAAAAAATTTGGGAAAAATTTTTTAAAAATTTTTTGAAAAATTTTTTTAAAAAAAAAAAAGTTTTAAAAAAATTTTTAACAGTTTTTTAAATTTTAAAAAAAAAAAATTTCAAAAAAATTTTTTTTTTTTTCCTAAAAATGTAAAAATTTTTCTCCCCAAAAAATTTTTAAAAACTTTTTAAATTTTTTGCAAAACCCACTTGGTAAATTTTTCCTGGGGGGAAAAAATTGAAAGCCCAAAAAAAAAATTTTTAAAAATTGCTCCTTTCAATTGGGGGAGGAAAGGGGAATTGGGAAAATTTTTTAAAGGGGAATTGGGGAAAACCCCCTTTTGGGAAAGGGGTTTTTTAATTTAAAAGGGGGGTTTTTTTTTTTCTTCTAGGGAAAAAATTTTTCCCTTTTAATTATTATTTGGGGGGTTTTCGGGGCCGGGGGCCCCGGCTTTTTGGTTAAAAAGTTTTTTTTCAAAATTTTGGAAAAAATTTTTTTGGGGGGGAAGGGGTTTTGGTGTCAAAAAGGGGTTTCCCCGATGTTTTTAAAATTTTTGGGTTTTTTTGAAATTTTAAGGGGAAAATTAAAAATTTTTTTTTATGATTTTTTTATTTGGGGTCCCTTTTTTTTTTTTGGGTTTTTTTTTTTGGGCGTTTTGGGAAAAAACCCTTTTTTTTTTTTTAAAAAACCCCACCTATTTTTGGAACGGGGTTTTAAAAGGTTTTCTTAAAGCCCTTGCCCCGGGGAAAACCCTGTTTCCAAAACCTTTTTTTTTTTTGAATTTTTAAAAGGTCAACCCTTTTTTTTTTAAGCATTTGGTTTTTAACAAATTGGTTTAGCCCCTTTAAGGGGTCGCTTTTTTATTAAAAAGGGTAACGTTCCCCTGTGTCCCGAATTTTAATAAAAGGGGAAAAGTCCCCACAAACCTTTTCCCCACGGCCCAAAAAAAAAATAAAAAGCAAAAACCAAAAAAACCTTTTCCTACTCCGGGGAAAATTAAAGATAAAAGCATTAAAACCTTTTTTAAAAAAACCCCCCTTTTTTAAAAAAGTTAAAAAAAAAATTATTTTTTTTTGGGGGAAGGAAAAAAACAATAGGCAATGTTGGGGGTAAATGACAAAACCAAATTTCCCCCTTTTTTCTTTAGGTTTAAAAAAAAATGACTTAAAAAGGTTTTGGGGAAATGGGATCCCCCACCCCCTGAAAATGTTTTAAAAGGGTTTTGGGGAAAAATTTTGGGGTTTTTTGGGGTTTTTGGGGGGAATTAAAAAGGGGTTTTTGGGGGATTCATTTAAAACCCGGGGGGTTTTTATGGGGGGAGGGGTCCCTTTTTTTTTTTTTGGGGGGGGGGCGCCCCCCTTCCCTTTTTGGGGACCTCTCTCATGTTTCGAAAACCCCCTCCGATGGTGGGGGGACGAAAATTTCTGTTTTTCCGAAAACCCATGCGAGCCGAAATTCACGGGGACCCCGGGGGGGAGGGCCCGGATGGGGGAATTTTCCCGGGTGTTTGTTTTTTTGATAAAAAGGAAAAGGAAAAAAATATTTTTTTTTTAATTTTTTTTAATTAAAAATTCCTTTTCCTTGGTTTTAAGTTCGCAAAACTTTTGGGGAAAGGGGGTTAAAAATTTTTTGCATAGGGTTTGGGGTTTGTTCAAAAAAATTTCCCTTTGTTCAAATTTCTCTTAGTTTTAATACAAATCTTTTTTCTCGGTTTTAAAAAAATTTTTGACTGATGGGGCCCCCCAATTAACCCTTTAAATTCTGTAAATTTTTATTTCCAAAAACCCCAAAATTTCTGAGTCTTTATCAATAATTTTAAAGGGGGTTCCGAATTTTGGCATCTATTACAATGCATTGGTTTTTATAATCTTCTTAAAATTCAAACCCACTTGAATTCTGGAAATTTTTTAAAAAGGTAAAAAAAAGTCCTTTTCGTTCGCACTTCCCCCCTTCTTGGTCATACAATGAACCCCTACGTCTGGCCTTATTCCCCAAAAAAAAACTTCCTCTTCCCAAACCCGGAAAAACCCCCCATTTTAAAAAAATTTTTAACTAAATGAATTGCGCAGCTTAAGTAAATCCTTAACGGGGGTTTTTGTTTTAAAAAGGGGCTTCCATCTCGCAATTTTTTAAAAAACAAAATCGCCGCCCCCAACAAATTTTTTATGATAAAGGGGGGTTTACGTTTAAAAGCGATTTATTTTATTACATTTTTCATTCGAACCTTTTTCGGGGGGGTTTTGAAAATGGTTTTCGTTTGTCGTTTGTGGGGGTTCGTTGTCAGGGGGATTTTTTTAGAGTGGTCATGGTCGCCCCCCCCTTGGGGGAGAAGGGAGCCGGGGAAACCCTCCCGGGCATCCCAGGGCCACCCTTTTCAAAATGTTCCCAAGGGATTAAAACTCTAACTTTTTTTTTTAACCCAAAAGCAATAGCTAAGAGGAGTAAATCAGTATTTTTTCCCCCCCCCCGGTTGGCTGCCCCAAAAAATTTTTAGGGGGCATTTAAAATTCCCCAGGGGAAACGGAATCGGGCCCCCCCGGGCAAAAAGGCCCAAAGGGACCCCTGGTCGGAAAAACTAAAAGGAAAAAAAGAAGAGAAAAAAAAGGGGGGAAAAAATGGCCCAAAGGGGCCCCCGTAAGGGCTCCCGGGTAAAAAGAGCTCGGGGGAGGGGGGGGTTTGGGGCCCCCTGAGTTTGTGCACCTAAAAAATGGCCCAAAAAGCAAAAAAAAAAAATTTTTTCCTTAAATAAAATTTTTTAAAAAATTTACTTTGAAAAAAGGGAAAAAGAACAAAACGGAGGGGCCGGGGGGACAAGGTAGGCTTTGG
>NW_023658226.1:0-5000 GCF_015228065.2 Penaeus monodon
GGAAGACGCATAGGGGCCAGACACAGAGTACTAAGATCATTCTACGTACATGCTGTCAGGCCCCATTGTAGACTATGCCTCCCTCGCTCTGATTGGCATTAAGAGAAAATATAAAGACCGATTGGAGACAGTCCAAAACGAAGCCGCCAGGGTCATTCTAGGTGCCCCAAGGTGGGCGAAGGTCCTCAACCTCCTAGTGGAGACAAACCTTCTCCCCTTGGCCTCACGAATTGATCTAACGGCAGCACAATTCTTATCAAAGGTCATCCAGGCTCCCAGGAACACAAGCCTAATACACAAAATAGTCAGACGCCTAGAACAATAAACGAGCTGTTTGCAAACAACTCCTGGCTGTCTCACACAGCCAGGGTGCTAATACGCCATCAGCTCAAAGAACCACTACTGGCCAAGGGCATGGACTCCCCACACCCTGACTTTGTCGAAGCTCCGCCGTGGGCACAAACCTCGATAGAGTTCTCGGTCATGAGACTGGCAAGCAAAAAGAATGAATATTGTACGCCTAGCCTAAAGGCAGAAACCCAGAGGGTCATTGCAACCATCACCCCTCCGGGGGAGCCTAACATATTACACAGAGGGATCGGTCGATCTTGACCCACACTGCAGGCGCCGGCTTTGCAGAAAGGGGATGCCACAATATCCATGAGGGTAACAGACAACGCCTCCTCGCTACAGGCAGAGGTAGTTGCTATCATGGGAGCACTGAGACACGCGTCCAGGAAAAAGGAAAACGGGGTCATACACACAGACTCCAAAGGAGCCGTCGACTGTCCTTCAGCAGCGCTCACCCACTGACAACATCTACCTCCTGACAACCATCGGCACAATAACACAAAGGATGCTTCCCTCAGGGTAGAAGAATTATCATAAACTGGGTTCCCAGCCATATAGGGATCAGGGGCAATGAGCTTGCTGACAGATTAGCCGAAATCGGCCAGGTAATGCCCCCCAAATCCATGATAATACATCAGAGCCGAAGTTTACTTAGGAGGAAGTGTACGGTGGCGGCCAACTCCTTCCTCCTGCAGCTTCACAGAGGAAACGAGATATTCCCCCTCGGCCAGCTGGTACTCAGATGCCACAGGCTATGAACCACTGGCACTCTCTGAAATAAACAACAGAGGTACCGAGTCATTCTGCATAGAATGCGCCTAGGTTACCACTGTGCATGGCAGATCATACAAACCATAGAACGTGAAGAGAGGTGTTGCATGCATTGCGGCGAGCCGAACGCCACACTGATGCACTACTTGGAGAATTGCATGCACACGCAATTCCTAAGACAAACCCACAGAACACAGCCGTCGTGCTGGTAAAGAGATTATGCGAGATGCTTACACACGGCTACAGGGGCGCCTGCTGGCAATCCCACCGCCACGGTAAGCACCGAGTGTCAGACCAACAAATGAGACAGCCATAAAAAGCTGACACAGGCCGGGCCATAAGTGAAAGGCCCGGGCGAAGCCAGAACTTCGCAAAACTCAAGCAAGCAAGCAAGCAAGCTTTTTTACAAAGCTCCACCCTTGATCTGGGTAACTGGGGTACCTACAACCTACGCACTTATGTGCCTGAACCACTTCGGTGTTTCAAGTGCCAGAAGTACGGACAACCACCAGGCTAACTGTACAGCCAAGCCAAAATGTGGTGTCTGTAGCAAGGCACACAATACTGAGGTGTGCATCAAGGCACATAAAGAAGAAAAGAAGGACACACAGCCAAAAGTCCTAACTGTGCCAAGAGGCATCACGCCAGGAGCCTGGCTTGCTCTGTCAGGAAAGAGCGGACCTCAAACGGCAAGAGGATGCTAAGAAGCGACAAGACTTAGTTCCTGCCCCCCCAGGCACCTACTCGGGGGGAGGAACAAAAGCGAAAAGGCTTCCCGACCTCCTAAAGGAAGGAAGCTCCCTCCCAGCCGAAACCGGAGATCTCCGACAATCGGGAGTTTCCCCCAAGTAAAGCAAGTGCAGGGGAACCACAGGAAGAAAGGTTCCAACAGCACCACACGGTCCTCCCCAGACCCAGAAGACATGTTCTTCGACGGGGGGGACATGTCGATCCTGATCACTGCTGTGGTCACAGCAGGGGCAGTATCCTTGTCCAGGACCGAGGAAGAGGCGGATAAGGCAGTCAAGGGTTGCCATGACGACACTGAAACAACCGTGAAAAGCATAAAGGGAAGGAAGATGGAGAAGGCCAAATCAGCCCAATCCTCTCCCTCACCCAGGTCGGACTCCCCTCCCCTCCAAGCCAGGCTATGCCCTCACGGCAGAGCCTACCAGGCTATCCCCCTCACGGGGCAGAGCCTAACCAGGCTGATTCAGTGCCACAAGCCGAATCAGAAAGAACTGACCTTTCCAGGCAAGGCAGCCAATGCCAGAAACAGCCTGGCCCGAAAAAAAGCCAAAGACGAAAAGTCAGAGCTCCCAAAAGGCTCTCCCCCCCCCAGTGGATCCAGGATACCTGACAGCCAAAAGAGAGTCCTCAGCATGAGGATCTCACAATGGAGTTGTCAACTCCGACCGTCCAACCCGAATGTGACGATGTCTCTGATGTAACTATCAATTAGTAACATCAAATTCACGCAATCTAAGTATTCTGCAGTGGAACATCTGTGGCTTCTCCTAAAGGAGTGCCATCCTCCACGCAATAGTGCGATCAGGAGCATTGACATCGTCATGCTCCAGGAGACATTATCAGCGAAGCTGTTCGCTTCTCAGGGTATCACGTCAAACGCGCTGCAACGTTCCGTGGCAAAAGGGCCTGATGACCCTGGTAAAGGGGCAACAATTCCCTGCTCCGAAATACCGATCCCACCCCCACTGGGGAGAAGATGTTGAATCTCTTGCCGTCGAGATTCAACTGGCCGGGGACCCCTGAAATTGTACAACGTGTACGCAGGCCACACTGTATTTAGCTTAGACATCACCAGGTATGTGCTTCCACAGCACACGACCGAGTGATCATGGGGGGAGATTTCCCAATGCACACCACCCCATCCTGGCTCCCTGCGGGCACCGGATGCGGCTGGCCGTCACATAGCCAACGTGCTCGAGACATTCCCCGAGATCGCTCTCCTCAACAGCCAGGAGCCAACGCATGTGAGGGAGGGGTCCTAGACCTCACCCTGGCCACTGCGACTCTGGTGGAGAGGATTGGCGGGCGTGTCGATGAGACCGTCACTAGTGACCATTTTTGGCACTATAACAACCCTCATGGATAGTGGCCCAGCCGAAATACCACGACCGATCCAAGATGGAAACAACAAGGCCAACTGGCAGGCGTTCCAGAGCACCTTGGCCCGCTGTCTGAGAAGCAATGAAGCCACACAGAGCGAAAATGTGGAAGTGCTACAAGCCAGACTTGTAAATGCCATTGATGAGGCAGCCTCACTGACATACCAAAACTCGGCCGGGGTCCAGGAGTCACAAGCACGCCTGGTACTTCAATGACGAGATTAGGGAGGTCAACCACGGGGTAAACATGTGCCGAAAACATTTCCGAAGGCAAAGAACCCCCGACAACCTAGCCCTCCTAAGGGAGGCGGTGGGGGATCCCAAAGGAAAACTGCCGCAGAGTGAGGCAGGAAAGTGGCTGGAATGGTGTGAGTCTTTCGATCACCGTACCACCCTCTCAGAGCTATGGCAACGGGTAAAGCGAGCCACCACCGCTCAGCCCCAAGATGCACGCACCACGACCCCCAGGCAGGGGCCAACAGACTGGCGCAAGAGTTCTCTGCGAGAACGAGCAGCGACAGTCTGCCACCGAACTGAGGGCAAGACAAAACGACTACAACCAGACAGACTTGCTCACATCAGAGAAAGGGCAGCCGAACCCGATAACTCAAAACGTTATCTTTTCTCTGAGGGAACTAAGAGATGCCAAAAAGCCAGTTGCAACTCAGCCCCGGGCGATGACGGGATCTCGTACCCCATCATCTCCCGCCTGGGACTGGTAGGTGACTTGCCATTCCTGCAACTCATAAACAGGTCCTGGGAACTTCCACTCTACCCCAGAGCTGGAAGAGGGCTACCATAGTTCCCATCCCTAAACCAAAGGAGCCGGGGAAGTACCGCCCCTCTCTCTCCTCAGCTGTCTGGCCAAGACTGCCGAGAGGATGGTACTGAACCGGCTCCAATGGAAAATGGGAGCCCCACACGAACACCTCCACGGGTTCACCAGGGGCATGAGCACAGCGCACAGCTAGCCACGCTCTTGAGCACAATAAACACGGCGCATCTGTGGCAGTATTCCTTGACCTGGGGAAGGCTTTCAATTGGCAAATCCTCTTGCCATTCAGGGGAGCCTGATCCAAAAAGGAATCAGAGGTAAGCTTTTGGCTTGGATAGGTGACTACTTTACGAATAGAACAGCCAGAGTCAAAATTTCCCAAGGGCACCTATCACAGCACATGCCACTAGAAAATGGAACGCCACAGGGTGGGGTTCTCAGTCCAGCCCTCTTTAACACACTATGTCCTGTATCCTCAAAATAAACCTCCCAGTGGGGTGCAAAATCATCTCCTTTTGCAGACGATCTTGCTATCATCTCCACTGGACCACACTGCCTAAACAAAACCCCGTTGTCTGGACTTGGTATCCGAGGAGTGTTGCAGGACGACTAAAGATCTCTGCAGCCAAATCCAAAGGGCCCTTTGGGTTTGAGACGAGAGTTCAAGGCACAAGTCTGAAAATCCAGGGAATGGACTTGGAGTGGGTTTTAGGAATACCCGTACCTTGGGTAAGGATAGACCGACCCTCTCCTTCCCCCAGGAGGTCCAGTACCTGCTTGACCGATCAAAGGCAGACTGTCAGTCATGAGATAATGAGTGGAAGACGCATAGGGGCCAGACACAGAGTACAAAATCATTCTACGTACTGCTGTCAGGCCCATTGTAGACTATGCCTCCCTCGCTCTGATTGGCATCAAGAGAAATATAAAAACCGATTGGAGACAGTCCAAAACGAAGCCGCCAGGGTCATTCT
>NW_023658226.1:20000-24811 GCF_015228065.2 Penaeus monodon
CTGTGTCTGGCCCCTATGCGTCTTCCACTCATTACTCTCATGACTGACAGTCTTGCCTTTGATCGGTCAAGCAGGTACTGGACCTCCTGGCGGAAGGAGAGGTCCGGTCTATCCTTACCCCAAGGTACAGGTATTCCTGAACCCACTCCAAGTCCATTCCCTGGATTTTCAGACTTGTGCCTTGAACTCTCTGTCTCAAAGCCATGGCCTTGGATTTGGCTGCAGAGATCTTTAGTCCTGTCCTGCAACACTCCTCGGATACCAAGTCCAGACAACGCTGGGCTTTGTTTAGGCAGTGTGGTCCAGTGGAGATGATAGCAAGATCGTCTGCATAGGAGATGATCTTGCACCCCACTGGGAGGTTTATGTTGAGGATACAGGACATTAGTGTGTTAAAGAGGGCTGGACTGAGAACCCCACCCTGTGGCGTTCCATTTTCTAGTGGCATGTGCTGTGATAGGTGACCTTGGAATTTGACTCTGGCTGTTCTATTCGTAAAGTAGTCACCTATCCAAGCCAAGAGCTTACCTCTGATTCCTTTTTGGATCAGGCTCTCCTGAATGGCAAGAGGACTTGCCAATTCGAAAGCCTTCTCCAGGTCAAGGAATACTGCCACAGATGCGCCCGTGTTTATTGTGCTCAAGAGCGTGGCTATGCTGTGCGCTGTGCTCATGCCCCTGTGACCCGTGGAGGTGTTCGTGTGGGGCTCCCATTTTCCATTGGAGCCGTTCAGTACCATCCTCTCGGCAGTCTTGGCCAGACAGCTGAGGAGAGAGATGGGGCGGTACTTCCCCGGCTCCTTTGGTTTAGGGATGGGAACTATGGTAGCCCTCTTCCAGCTCTGGGGTAGAGTGGAAGTTTCCCAGGACCTGTTGATGAGTTGCAGGAATGCAAGCTCACCTACCAGTCCCAGGCGGGAGATGATGGGGTACGAGATCCCGTCATCGCCGGGGCTGAGTTGCAACTGGCTTTGTGTGCATCTCTTAGTTCCCTCAGAGAAAAGATAACGTCTGAGTTATCGGGTTCGGCTGCCCTTTCTCTGATGTGAGCAAGTCTGTCTGGTTGTAGTCGTTCTTGTCTTGCCCTCAGTTCGGCTGGCAGACTGTCGCTGCTCGTTCTCGCAGAGAACTCTTGCGCCAGTCTGTTGGCCTCTGCCTGGGGGTCGTGGTGCGTGCATCTTGGGGCTGAGCGGCTGGTGGCTCGCTTGACCCGTTGCCATAGCTCTGAGAGGGTGGTACGGTGATCGAAAGACTCACACCATTCCAGCCACTTTTCCTGCCTCACTCTGCTGGCAGTTTCCTTGGCATCCCTCACCGCCTCCCTTAGGAGGGCTAGGTTGTCGGGGGTTCTTTGCCTTCGGAAATGTTTTCGGCACATGTTTACCCTGTGGTTGACCTCCCTAATCTCGTCATTGAAGTACCAGCGTCCTTGTGACTCCTGGACCCAGGCCGAGTTTTGGGTATGGTCAGTGAGGCTGCCTCATCAATGGCATTTACAAGTCTGGCTTGTAGCACTTCCACATTTTCGCTCTGTGTGGCTTCATTGCTTCTCAGACAGCGGGCCAAGGTGCTCTGGAACGCCTGCCAGTTGGCCTTGTCTGTTTTCCATCTTGGATTCGGTCGTGGTATTTCGGCTGGGCCACTATCCATGAGGGTTGTTATAGTGCCATAATGGTCACTAGTGACGGTCTCATCGACACGCCAGCCAATCCTCTCCACCAGAGTCGCAGTGGCCAGGGTGAGGTCTAGGACCCCTCCTCTCACATGCGTTGGCTCCTGGCTGTTGAGGAGAGCGATCTCGGGAATGTCTCGAGCACGTTGGCTATGTGACGGCCAGCCGCATCCGGTGCCCTGCAGGGAGCCAGGATGGGGTGGTGTGCATTGAGTCTCCCCCTATGATCACTCGGTCGTGTGCTGTGGAAGCACATACCTGGCTGATGTCTAAGCTACTACAGTGTGGCCTGCTGTACACGTTGTACAATTTCAGGGGTCCCCCGGCCAGTTGAATCTCGACGGCAAGAGATTCAACATCTTCTCCACAGTGCGGTGCATCGGCTATTGCGGAGCAGGGAATTGTTGCCTTCACCAGGGTCATCAGGCCTCTTTTGCCATCGGAACGTGGCAGCGCGTAGACGTGATACCCTGAGAAGCGAACAGCTTCCGCTGATAATGTCTCCTGGAGCATGACGATGTCAATGCTCCTTGATCGCACTATTGCGTGGAGGATGGCACTCCTTGAGGAGAAGCCACAGATGTTCCACTGCAGAATACTTAGATTGCGTGTCATGATGTTACTAATTGATAGTTACATCAGAGACATCGTCACATTCGGGTTGACGGTCGGAGTCTGACAACTCCATTGTGAGATCCTCACTGCTTTGAGGACTCTCTTTCGGCTGTCAGGCTATCCCTGGATCCACTGGGGGGTGGAGAGCCTTTGGTAGCTCTGACTTTTCGTCTTTGGCTTTTTCTCGGGCCAGGCTGTTTCTGTGCATTGGCTGGCCTTGCCTGGGCAGGCTCAGCTTCTTCTGATTCGGCTTGTGGCACTGAATCAGCCTGGTTAGGCTCTGCCTGTGAGGCATAGCCTGGCTAGGCTCTGCCTGTGAGGCATAGCCTGGCTTGGAGAGGGGAGGGGAGTCTCGACCTGGGCTGAGGGAGAGGATTGGGCTGATTTGGCCTTCTCCATCTTCCTTCCCTTTATGCTTTTCACGGTCTGTTTCAGTGTCGTCATGGCAACATTGACTGCCTTATCCGCCTCTTCCTCGGTCCTGGACAAGGATACTGCCACTGCTGTGACCACAGCAGTGATCAGGATCGACATGTCCCCCTCGTCGAAGAACATGTCTTCTGGGTCTGGGGAGGACCGTGTGGTGCTGTTGGAACCTTTCTTCCTGTGGTTCCTCTGCACTTGCTTTACTTGGGGGAACTCCTGATTGTCGGAGATCTCCGGTTTCGGCTGGGAGGCAGCTTCCTTCCTCTTAGGAGGTCGGGAACCTTTTCGCTTTGTTCCTCCCCCAGACGTAGGTGCCTGGGGGGGCAGGAACAAAGTCTGGTCGCTTCTTAGCAACCTCTTGCTGTTTGAGGGCCGCCTCTTTCCTGACAGAGCAAGCCAGGCTCCAGGCGTGATGCCTCTTGGCACAGTTAGGACATTTGGCTGTTGTGTCCTTCTTTTCTTCTTTATGTGCCTTGATGCACACCTCAGTATTGTGTGCCTTGCTACAGACACCACATTTGGCTTGGCTGTACAGTTAGCCTGGGGGTGTCCGTACTTCTGGCACTTGAAACACCGAAGTGGTTCAGGCACATAAGTGCGTAGGTTGTAGGTACCCCAGTTACCCAGATCAAGGGTGGAGCTTTGTAAAAAAGCTTGCTTGCTTGCTTGCTTGAGATTTGCGAAGTTCTGGCTTCGCCCGGGCCTTTCACTTATGGCCCGGCCTGTGTCAGCTTTTTATGGCTGTCTCATTTGTTGGTCTGACACTCGGTGCTTACCGTGGCGGTGGGATTGCCAGCAGGCGCTCCTGTAGCCGTGGTGTAAGCATCTCGCATAATCTCTTTACCAGCACGACGGCTGTGTTCTGTGGGGTTTGTCTTAGGAATTGCGTGTGCATGCAATTCTCCAAGTAGTGCATCAGTGTGGCGTTCGGCTCGCCGCAATGCATGCAACACCTCTCTTCACGTTCTATGGTTTGTATGATCTGCCATGCACAGTGGTAACCTAGGCGCATTCTATGCAGAATGACTTCGGTACCTCTGTTGTTTATTTCAGAGAGTGCCAGTGGTTCATAGCCTGTGGCATCTGAGTACCAGCTGGCCGAGGGGGAATGTCTCGTTTCCTCTCTGTGAAGCTGCAGGAGGAAGGAGTTGGCCGCCACCGTACACTTCCTCCTAAGTAAACTTCGGCTCTGATGTATTATCATGGGATTTGGGGGCATACCCTGGCCGATTTCGGCTAATCTGTCAGCAAGCTCATTGCCTCTGATCCCTATATGGCTGGAACCCAGTTTATGATAATTCTTCTACCCTGAGCAAGCATCCTTTGTGTTATTGTGCCGATGGATGTCAGGAGGTAGATGTTGTCAGTGGGTGAGCGCTGCTGAAGACAGTCGACGGCTCCTTTGGAGTCTGTGTGTATGACACGTGTCCTTTTCTCCTGGACGCGTGTCTCAGTGCTCCCATGATAGCAACTACCTCTGCCTGTAGCGAGGAGGCGTTGTCTGTTACCCTCATGGATATTGTGGCATCCCTTGCTGCAAAGCCGGCGCCTGCAGTGTGGGTCAAGGATCGACCGATCCGTCTGGGTAATATGTTAGGCTCCCCGGAGGGGGGATGGTTGCAATGACCCTCTGGGTTTTTTGCCTTTAGGCTAGGCGTACATATTCATTCTTTTTGCTTGCCAGTCTCATGACCGAGAACTCTATCGAGGTTTGTGCCCACGGCGGAGCTTCGACAAAGTCAGGGTGTGGGGAGTCCATGCCCTTGGCCAGTAGTGGTTCTTTGAGCTGATGGCGTATTAGCACCCTGGCTGTGTGAGACAGCCAGGAGGGTTGTTTGCAAACAGCTCGTTATCTTGTTCTAGGCGTCTGACTATTTTGTGTCTTAGGCTTGTGTTCCTGGGAGCCTGGATGACCTTTGATAAGAATTGTGCTGCCGTTAGATCAATTCGTGAGGCCAAGGGGAGAAGGTTTGTCTCCACTAGGAGGTTGAGGACCTTCGCCCACCTTGGGGCACCTAGAATGACCCTGGCGGCTTCGTTTTGGACTGTCTCCAATCGGTCTTTATATTTCTCTTGGGGGGCTGCCGGTCACATTAGTA
>NW_023658227.1:0-12500 GCF_015228065.2 Penaeus monodon
TATTTTTATGGTTTTTTCTTCTCCTTCTTTTCCTTTTTGTTGTTTTTTTTTTGGGGGTCATTTTTCGTGAATTTCCCAGGAGGGTTTTGGGGGGGGGGGGGGGGGGGGGTGGGATTCCCTTTTTCTCTCCCCTCATTCTTCCTTCCTCTTTGCTCCTCATTCTTTATCTCTTTGCCTTCTTCTTTCTTCTTTATCTCCTCCTTTTCCTTCTTCTTCCTTATCTCCTCCTTTTTCTTCTTCTCCCTTCTTTATCGCCTCCATTTCCTTCTTCTCCCTTCTTTATCTCCTCCTTTTCCTTCTTCTCCCTTCTTTATCTCCTCCTTTTCCTTCTCCCTTTATCTCCTCCTTTCCTTCTTCTCCCTTCTTTATCTCCTCCTTTTTCTTCTTCTCCCTTCTTTATCTCCTCCTTTTTCTTCTTCTCCCTTCTTTATCTCCTCCTTTTCTTCTTCTTCCTTCTTTATCTCCTCCTTTTTCTTCTTCTCCCTTCTTTATCTCCTCCTTTTTCTTCTCCCTTCTTTATCTCCCCCTTTTTCTTCTTCTGCGGCCTTTTGAGCTCTCTTGTCCGCCGCCTTCTCTCCCCTTTCGTCTCTTGCCTTTTTTTCTCCCATCTTCTTATTTCTTCCTTCTTCTTTCTCCTTTCTTCTTATTATTTCTTCTTTCTCCTTTCTTCTTATTATTTCTTCCTTCTCCTTTCTCCTTTCTTCTTCTTATTTCTTCCTTCTCCTTTCTCCTTTCTTCTTATTATTTCTTCTCCTTTCTCCTTTCTTCTTATTATTTCTTACTTCTCCTTTCTCCTTTCTTCTTATTATTTCTTCCTTCTCCTTTCTCCTTTCTTATTATTATTTCCCTTCCCTTTTCCTTTCTTCCCCCCCCCTTTGTTTTTCCCTTTTTTTTCTTTCTCCCCTTTTTCGCTTAACCCGGGTTTTTCTTTCTTCTTTCATCTTCTTTATCCATTCTCTTTTCTTCTCTTTCCCCTTTTTTTTTTTTCTTTTCCCCTTTTCCCCCTTCTTTTTCCCTTTCCTTTCTTTTCTCCCCTTCCCCCTTCCCCTTTTTTCTCTTTTTTTTTTAAAAACACGCAGATGAAAATTTTTGAAAAATTTTTTTTCTTTTATTTTTCTTTTAGGGAATTTGGAACATTGAAACGAAATTTCTTCTCCTCTTCCTCATTATTTCTTCCTCTATTTTCCTCCTCCTTCCTCTTTCTTCTTCTTTCTTTATTTTCTTCTTTTTTCTCTTTCTTCCTCTTTCTTCTTCTTTCTTTTTCTTCCTCCTTCATCTTTCCTCTTCTTCTTCCTACTTCCTCTTTCCTCTTCTTCTTCCTACTTCCTCCTTCTTCTTCTTCTTCTTCTTTTTCTTTTTTTCTTCTTTTTCTTCTTTTTCTTCTCCCCTCCTTTCTTTTTTCTTCCTCTAGAACAGGGGTTTGTAGTAAAGACAAATTTAATTTTACTTTCTTCTCCCCCTTTTTTTTTTTAGAAGGGGGCGATTGGGGGAAGGTCTGGGGCCCCCCTTGGAAGCTTTGGAAAACCCTCGGGATTTCCCCCCCTTTCCCGGGGATTTTTAAAGTGAGTGTTGGGGAGAAGAAAAAGGAGAGAGAGAGAGAAGAGAAAGAGAGAGAGGGGAGAGAGAGAGAGAAGAGAGAGAGAAGAAGAGAGAGAGGAGAGAGAGGGGAGGAAAAAGAGGGTGAGTGAGGGGGAGTGGAGTGTGAACAGTGACAAAAGAAAAGAGGGGGACGGTCAGAGAGAGAGAGAGGTGAGGAGGGAGGAGAGCCATTTAGAGAGGGGTGAGGGGAGAGAGACAGTGTGGGGGAGGGGGGAGAAAAGACAGGTGAGAGAGAGAGAACCCCGTTTTGGGGAAAAGGGGAGAGACAGTGAGAGGAGAGAGAGAAAAGTGTTTTGTGTTAGAGAGAGAAGGGGGAGTGAAGGAGTGTGAGTGTGAGTGAGAGTGTGAGACAGTGACAGAGAGAGAGAGGGCGTGAAAGAGAGAGAGAGAGACGTGACAGGGGAGAGGGGAGCCCGTGGGGAGAGAGAGAGCCCGTGAGGAGAGAGAGACAGGTTAGAAGAGAGAGAGACATGTGAGAGAGAGAGAGACGGGTGAAAGAGAGAAGAGACAGTGTGGAGAGAGAGAGAGACAGTGTGTGGAGAGAGGGGAGAGAGTGAGTGGGGAGAGAGAGAGACAGTAAGGAGCGGGGAGAAAATTTAGGGGAGACAGTGAAAGAGGAGAAGAGGGGGAGAAGAGAGGGCAGTGAGAGAGAAGAGAGAGACAGTGAGAGAGAAAAGAGATAAAGACAGGAAAAGAGACAGTGGGGAGAGAGAGAGGAGGAAAAACAGTGGAGAGAGGGGAAGGGGGGAGAGAAGGGGAGAGAGAGAGAGGAAAAGTTGGGGAGAGAGAGAAGACAGTGAGAGAGAGAAGAGAGGGGACAGTGGAGGGGGGGGGAGAAGAGAGAGAGAGAGAGAGACAGTGAGAGAGAGGGAGGAGAGACGTGAGAGAAGGGGGAGGGGAGAGGGGACCCGGTGAGAGAGAGAGAGAGGAGACAGTGAGGGGAGAGAGAGAGGGCAGTGAGAGGGGAGAGAGGACCTTTAGAGAGAGAGAGAGACATGGGGGAGGGGAGGAGAGAGGGCAGTGAGAGAGAGAAAAGGGGAGAGAAACATGAGAGAGAGTGAGAGAGAGGACAGTGTGTGGGGAGAAGGGGAGACAGGTTGGGGAGAGAGAGAGAGACGTGTGAAGAGAGAGAGACAGTGTGAGAGGGGGGAGAGAGACAGTGTGAAGAGAAAGACAGTTTTTGAGAGAAAAGAGAGACCCGTTTTTTTGTGTGTTAGAAGAGAGAGGGGTGGGGGTGTGGAGAAGGGGAGAGTGAGAGTGAGTGTGATGAGGGGTGGAGCCCGTGACGAGAGGGGAGACGTGCCCGAGAAAGAGAGACGTGACAGGGGAGAGAGAGCCAGGAGGAAAAGAGAGCCAGTGAGAGAGAGGGGACAGTGTGAGAAAAGAGAGAGGGCAGTGTGAGAGGAGAGAGGCAGTGTGGGGTGTGGAGAGAGAGAAAAGAGAAGGGGGAAATGAGGGGGGGAGAGAGAAGGGGAGGAGAGAGAGGAGAGACAGTGGGGGAGAGGGGGAGAAGGGGAGAAGGAGAGAGAGAGAGAGAGAAAAGTGAGGAGAGAGGGGAGAGAGAGAGAAAACAGGGGAGGAGAAGAAGAGAGAGAGCCGTGAGAGAAGGGGAGAGAGAGACAGTGAGAGAGGGGGAGAGAGAGAGAAGAGGAAGGAAGGGCAAAAGGGGGGAGAGAAGGGGAGAGGGGAAGAGAGAGACAGTGGGGAGAGAGAGAGAGAGAGAGAAAAGTTGAGAGAGAGAGAGGGGGACAAATGAGAGAAAGAGAGAGAAGGGGAGGAAGGAGAGAGAGAGAGAAAAGGGGAAGAGAGAAAGTGAGAGAGAGGGGAAAAGAGAGACAGTGGGGGGAAGAGAGAGAGAGAGAAGGAGAAAGAAAGAAAAGAGACAGGAGAGAGAGAGCAGTGAGAGAGAGGAGAGAGAGAGGGCAGTGAAAGGGGAGAGGGGAAGAGAGGGCAGTGGGGGAGAGAGAGGAGAGAGGACAGGTGAGAGAGAGAGAGAGAGAAAAGACAGTGAGAGAAGAGGGGAGAGAAAGGACAGTGGGGGGAGAGAGAGAGGAACAGTGAGAGAGAGAGGAAAAAGGGGAGCCCGTGAGAGAGAGAGAGAAGGGGAGAGAGAAGGGAGAGAGCCCGTGGGGAAGAAAGAGAGGGGAAGGGGAAGGAGAGGGGAGGGGAGAGAGACAAAGTTGGGGAGAGAGAGAGAAAAGGGCGGGGGAGAGAGAGAGAGAAAAAGGAAGAGAACGAAAAGGGGAGAGAGAGAACAGTGAGAGGAGAGAGAGAGGACCAAGGGGAGAGAGGGGAGAAGAGGAGGAGACAGGGTGAAGAGAAGAGAGAGAGAAAAGTGAAATGGGGAGAGAGAAAAAGGGGAGAGGAAGGACCCGTGAGAGAGAGAGGAGAGAGGGCCCGAGGAAAGAGAACAGTGAGAGGGGAAAAAGAGAGAGGAAAAAGGCGTGAGAGAGAGAAAAGAGAAGGGACAGGAAAAGAGGAGAAGAGGCGTGGGGGAGGAGGGGGACTTAGAAGGGAGGAGGAAGGGGAGAGGGGGGGGAGGAATTTTTTTTTTGAGGAAAGGAGAAGAATGTTGGGGGGGAGGAGGGCGTGGGAGAGGAGGAATGAGGGGTGAGAGGAGCAATAAAGGGGAGAAATGGGGGTGAGGGGAAAACAAAGGAGAGAGGAAGAAAGGAAATGAGGGGGAAGTGGGGAAAAAGGGGCGGAAGAGAGAGAGAAGAGAGAGAGAGAGTGGGTGGCCGGTGGTGTGGGGGGTGTGGGTTTGGTTTGGGGGTTTTGTTGTGGGGGGTGGGTTTGGGGGGTTTGTTTGTAGAGAAAAGGAAAAGGGGGGAAAGGAGAAGAATTTAAATGTGGGGGGGAGGGAAAGGGAATGTGTGGGAGGGGAATGATTTGGTTTTAAGGTTTTTGAAAAGTGGGAAAGGTTAAAGGGTTGAAATTGGGAGGAGTAAAAAATTGGGGGTTAATTAATTTAACGGGGGAAAATGTTTTCTTGTGGTTTTTTGGGTTGTTGTGTTTGGGGGTTTATGAATTTTTTTTTTTTGGTTTTTTTAAAAAAAGGAGGGAAGATTAAAGAGAAGGGGGTGGATGTAAAAAAGGGGAATTTTTTAAAAAGGAATTTATTAATAATGGGGTTAAAGGGCCCCCTTACCTATGAGGGAAAAAATTGGTTTAATCTTAAGGTTAAATGTTTTGGGGGTTTTTATTGGGGGCAATTTTCCCCCCTTTTCCTTTTGTTCCCCATAATTTTAAAACCCATTACTTCCTTTTAAAAAACCCTTTTAGGTTTTTTTTTTAACCCCCCTTTGAAAGGCCCAGGCAAGTATTTAAAACCGGGGGAAAGCCCTTTGGGAACAAATCCCCGGATATAAAGCCCCCCAAAATATTGCCGGAAAAAGTTTAATGGGGTTAATTGGGGAAAAACATTATTATTTGGGTAGGAAGGGGCAACAAACCTCGGGGCCCTTTCATTCGGGACAAATTTTCCCCCTCCCCCGTTTTTCCCCCCTTTTCAATTTTGGCCTTTTAACCCCGCCGGGAAAGGGGGGAGAAAAAAGTTTTAACCGGTGGAAAGCCCCGGGGGAAGAAAAGCCTGGGGAGAAATTGGGGTTTGTTTTTAAAGGAAAAAGAAGGGTTGGGAAGGGGGGAAAAAAAAAAACGGTTTTTTAAAAAGGGGGAAAAAGGAGGGCACCAGTTTGAGGGAGGGAAAAAGTTTTTACCGGACCCCTCAGGGTCGCCGTTGGGGAAAAAACCGAACCCGGGGGGGAAAAGGAATTTAAAAAACCCCCCTTTTGGGTTGGGGGGGGCACCCTTTTTTTTAAAAGGGGGGTTTTAACGGCCGACCGGTTATACTCCCCTGGGGGGTGGTCTAAGTTTTTTTTTTCCCCGTTTGAAAACGGGGTTATTTTTTTCCGTTAATGTACGTGTTATTATTGCCACATTTCCCCCTGTTCCTCGTCTCTCATAACTTCTACTTCCTTATGACTCTCTTTAAACAATGAGGTGTTTTAAGGAATTTAAACTTGAGAAGACCCTCAGCGAGTATTAGAAGCCGTTTTTTTGCATTTGTATTCATTTTATTATACCGATATAAAGCCCCCGTTACCTAGACGACAAAATGCTTTAATGCATTTTTGGAAGAACATGATTATTGGGATGGGGATTGGGGGCATCAATTTATCCTCTGACATTTCCTTCGTGATCTATATAAACCCCCATTACTTCCGTTTTATCCCTCTTGCATCTTGATCCTTTTTTCCACCCTCGCTCCTGCCCTAGGGCGCCGAAAAACAATTTATTCAAGCCGGTCGCGCCACAACGCCCTGGGGGAAGCACTCTCGCCTCAGCCCCGAGAACATTCGTCTCGGGGTTTAGAGAAAAGGGTCCGAATGCGCGTCGTCGAACTTCGGGGCGAGAAACACCGTCATCAGGGACAGGCTCAGCGACGGCGGCGAGAAAGAAGGAGGCGTCGGAGCAGTTTGCAGCGCTAGGGACAAGTTCTCACTCGCCGACGCGTTCGTGGATGGCATGCGCGTTGGGGGAATCCACGAACGGGGAGTGGAAATGGATCTCATGTTGGAACTGAGAGAGAAGAACGGCGACGAAAAGCAAGGGGAGAGAGAGATGGATGTCGATATTTAAGATAGAAGGAGTAAAAAGAAAAAAAAAAAACGAGTTTAAATACAAAAAGGAAACAGCGGGCACCACTTTGTTTGAGGGAGAGGGAGGGAGCATATTAAGCACGGCGTCAGCTCGGTCACATGATTATCTGACCGGCTGTGCATGCGAGGGTGTCATGCATGTACATAAACTGCTTTAAACTCTATCATTTGACAAAATCTGCGACACGAAACGTAATCTTAAAGAATAAGCGGTAGGGAATATGATTTGTAAGTCTTCATTTTATGAATAACTACGCATTTTCCAATCGCACAAAATAAACGGTGTTACTGACCCCATGCCAGTGACTGAGCCAAATCATATTAGTCAACTTGTGCAAGAAAGGTGGATGACAAACTGATAATCCCAGTGTAAATGATAATTACAAGCAGAGTTGCTTGAAGTCAAATATCGGAATTGAAACAATATCTTACTTTGTGATTGCCGTGGATATTATTATTATATTGTTTTTATTACTATTGGTTTGTTTTTATCTTTATTTGCATTATATTATATATCGTATCGGATTATCGGCATCGTTCTTAACGTTCATCATCATCATTAGCTTATTTTCATCATCATCACCATATCCAGAGCAATTCGCTTCATTTGCAACTTTTTTGCTTCATTTATGATGGAAGAGTAAAACAGAGTTAGCCCGAAAGTATGGGTGTTGCCAACACTAGTTACCCAAGTTGCATGCTTGCTTCTGAAGGTCTCCTGCGCTGCTCTTTCAAAGGTCAAAAACCTGCACGGAGCGGTTGCCAAAACTCCAAGAATACTTTGTAATGTTACAGACGTGCATTTACAAGCATAGATGAGGGGGGGATGAAGTTGAGACGTGGAAATTGTGTGTTTACTTGCTAAGCCCACATTGCTAAGGTAAACCCCCTGTTGCGCGTGATGGAAAAAAAATTTCCCAAATTTGATGACACATTTCTTTTTTTTTATCTTGTATTTTCATTAGGGGGTTTTTCCACCTTCATGACTTTTTTTTTTTCTTTTACATTTTATGCCTCTTTTAAAACACTATAATAAAGCTTTGTCATGTGTATTTTTATGAAGCAATCTCCCCTGTGTGATAGTGATGAGTCGCGTGAAAATTGTGGACGCGTTTCTTGCATTGGGCGACGGATCGTTTGGTGTTGTGCTTATAGTCTTTTTGATTTTTCATTGATTTTCGTTCGTTTGTGCTTTTAGTTTGCGGGTCGTTCCGTTTCTGTAGTTTTTTTTTTTTTTTTCTTCTTCTTCTTTCTTCTTTTGCGTGTTAAACGAAAATTTGTTAGGTGTGTAGGTATGAAAGGGACTGCTAGGAATCTTAGTAGTGAAATATTCAAAATTAAATTTATAATGCGTTCATTAAGACAATGGGATACGTTTGTTATCGTGGAGAGTAAGTGTTTTTTTGCTACACGTTTCACGATTTTCTTTCTCTGTTATACTATTTGAACAAAAAGAAAGTGTAATAGATTTCACAAGTTAACCAAAAATGGAGCTAAGTTTGGTTTTGTCGCTTTTGGTTTAAAACAAAAAAATGAACGCATTGTATTATAAATTTTTAAAAAATTTTTTTGGTTACTTCTTTCCTCTATCAAACTTCCGCTCTCTGCACCTCCTTTTTTGTACTTTATCATGTTTGCATCTCATCTCCCTTCTCTCTCCCGGGCCGTTATTATTTTGCTGCCATCTCCTTTTTTACTGGTTTCCCCCTCATTTCTCATTGTTTTCTCTCCACCTCTCTCTCCGTATCCCTCTTTTCTTATAATTTCTTCGTTTCTTCTACTCCATCCTTCTTTCAATATCCCCCCCCCATAATCTCTCCTTTTCCTTCTACCTTAAAAAAAAAAAAAAAAAAAAAAAAACCCTATCATATTATCCCCCTCCTCTTTTTTTTTTTTTTTTTCTTTTTTTTTTCTTTTCTCTTTTCTCTCTTTTTACTCTTTGACATGATTTTTCTGTTTATCTTTTGACGTAGCTTGCCCTTGGACTTTGATTTAGTCACACTAACATTTAATTATCAAGTGTGCAGTAGTTAATTACCTGGCAGCTTGATTAGCAAAATGTAATTACTTTTGTTTCATATTTTATTTACAAAAGTGTGATCATCTTTCGTTTGTTTGCTTTCTCAAGTGCATTTACTTCGTTTTAATTTTAATACGGTGGACATTTAAGTCGTATTATTGCTTGTTCTTTGTTCATTATTAGTCATCATAACATTTGAATTAATGCCGTGTGTTTGTGTTTACGAGTAAGATGTCAATCCCTTGTCTTATTTTAGGGAGAAAAAAATATAATTTCGTTTTATAAGCAGACAACTTGCATACATAAATTTTAAAAAAATAAAAAAAAAAATACTATGCTGGCGAAATTACCCGCGCTATGTTGTATTGGTAACTATTGTGGTTTTTCTTTTATCATTGTGGCTGAATTGTATATATGTAAAACACTAGTCAACTTTCTCTTGATTGAAGTGTTAGTTTTTCTTTCTTTCGTTCTTTCTTTCTTTCTTTTTCTTCATTTGTTTCTTTTTCTTGCGTGATAGATATGACTTGTACCATTACTACTGGTAATATGCCAATGGAAAGTAGGTTAGTAGAGCCTAAAACTCTGTGTGTAGGTTATGGAAAACCTATGTGTAGTTCGACAGAAAAAGAAAGTATTTTGGGTACGCTTACGAAAAAAAAAAGTTTTATCATGTTCTGCAAACACGACACGAACACATGTACGTGGGGCACTTACACACATGTACCTTACACACGCATGTACGCTTACAACACATGTACACTGTACACACACACACACACACACACACACACACACACACACCACAACACACACACATTTTACACTTACGCACACACACATGTACACTTACGCACACACACATGTACATTACGCACACACAAATGTACGCTTACACATACACCATACATGCATACCCGCACACCCACTCACACTTATGTAAGTAGACACATTCACACAGACCCCACCTCTTCACTTTCACTCATTCCCTCGTTTTGTTCCTATTTTCATTATCATTGTCAAAATTCTCTTGTTTCTATCATGCTTTTTTTCTTTCTTTCTTTTCCCTAATATCTTTCTTATCGTCTCTTATATCGTCTTTTCCTTTCGCTTCGCTCTCATTCTCGCATTGCTTTCTTTTTTCTCTCTTGTTTACTTTTCCTCTTTCTTTCTTATATTTTTTCCTTTTTCTCACTTCTCACTTCTTTTTCTTTTCTCTTTGCTCTTTCCACTTCTCCCCCCCTTGTCTTTCTCTCTTCTCTTTTTTCCTTCTCTCTTCTATTTGTCCTTCCCTCTTCTCTTTGTTCTTTTTCTTTTTTTCCTCCCCACTTCTCTCTCCTTCTCTTCATTTCCTTTTCTCCTCTTTTTCTTCCTTTTCACACACATCGATTTTCCATGTTGCTTATTTTAATATAGTTGCTTTTTTGAGCAGCAAAATGTTTAAGCATTGTGTTTTATTATTTTGGGTATTTTTGGATATTTTTTTTTATTGGTGAAATGCACACATTATGGTATTTGAAATATACATATAAAAAATGTGATATTCGACTTTTAGCCGAGTTCTGTGATAAACGTTAAATCTTATTAGAGGGTAGTTATATTTGTAAATAGGATTAAATTCTTTCCCTGTGGTATTGACCTGGGGAATGGCTTTAATGTAAAAAAAAGAATTTCAGATTGACTTTTTTTCTTAATTATTATTTCCCAGAGACAGAAAACCCATATCAGACTAGAAATGAGAGATGAGAGAAGAAAATTGAGACAAAAAACCAATAAACGATAAACAAGACTAACAAAGTAATGAAAATAAAAATATCTCTATATGACCCTTAGACTGAATACACGTGTCATTCCCCAAAAAAATTAGATTGTAACTTTTTCCTACTGATAAGATTAAGTTCACGTGGCCTCTTGTGTAGTACATAAGATGCTTCACTTAAGAAAGGATGGCGTGACATCAGCTGTTGAGACCTTTAAAACCTCTTATTAATTTAATAAGAATAAATTGAACTTGTAACAGTGTCACGCACGCATACGGGTTGTATGCTATACTAATAAAAACGTAATTATGAAAGGACTTGTGCGCTTGTATATAGTATGCACATTTATCTAGTCATTGCCCCCTTCCCTCAACCTCTTGCTCATTGTTGCCGTGGGGAGGTTTTGGAGTCGGAGACCGAGGCTCAGTGTAGGGGATCCCCCCTGCCCGGACCTCAGCCCTCGCCTCGGCTAATTTTGCATGGTCGTTTTTCTCCTCCTCCCTTTTCCTTTTCTTCTTCATCCCTTTCTTCTGCCCATTTATCTTAATCGTTAAATCATTGTTTACTCTTTTCGCCACAATACTTTAATCATGATGCTACAGACATTTGATGTCTGGCACCCTTTTTTTGTTTTAACCATTAATCATTCTGGGAATCCACAAAAAAATCGCCTTAGGGAAAATCATTATTTTGTATACGCCGCTAATGGCCTTCGATGTTGAGCGGGAGATTTTTTTTAGTAAACAAATAATATATACAACATAATATGAAAGGCTTGTGCGCTTGCATACAGTACACACATTTAATAGTCATTATGATTATACCACGAATGTGTAATAAAGTAAATTTATCTGTGACAATTCTATAGGGATGCTATATATCATATATACATACCTGATTGTACAGCATATGTACGCTTGTATGTGCGCTTCAACTTTCGTGGAGAATGTGTGTTTGTACAGACGATACGAACATACAATTTCGACACGCATTTGAGATTATCTGAAAAGGGGTAACGAAAGAGATAAAAAATAGATAAAAGCGAGCGAGCGAAAAATATATTATCTTTATTGAAAAACTCGCATGTGCACGCCCCCGCTCCCCCAAACATACACACGTGTGAGTCATTATCGTTATCTAATCCTCCATAAATTTTACCCGCGGTTATACTGTACACGAAAAAAAATAAAACAAACCGGAGCCTTAGTGCTTATCTTTTTATGTTTTGATAAAAGTTCATGGCGACTCCTAATTTTGTTACCTCGTGGCGCAACTCGGTACATCTGGCACAATGCTTCTCTCTATAATTTTCATGGTAACACTGCGCACCTAAAATGTTCATGGTGGTTGAAGTATGGAAAGCGTAATGTAAAAAAAAAAAAAGATAATGATATACAAAATAGTAAAATGATATAATATACATGAACAGCATGTCCAAATTTTAATTTATCCAATCTAATTTATCCAAAATTAGATTATCATTAATACCAAAAAAATCAGTATTACTCTTACCATGAACATGTGTTTATCTTCTCTCCCCTTTTGTATCCGTTCTTTTCCATCCATCTTTTTCGTTTTCCCCTTTCTCTGTAACCTTTGTTTTTCCTTTTCTGTCTCTCTTGTTTCCACGATGTTTTTTAATACTTTTTGACTTATGTATATATTTTTTTTCCCCTGTTTTGCTATTATTTTCCTCTCCACACTTTCGTAAACATAATTATTTTCTTTTTCTCTCATTATTTCATGTTTTCCTTTTGTTTCTTTTAATGATCTCTCTTTTTTTTCTCACTCTCTCTCATTCTCCTCTCTCTCTCTCTCTCTCTCTCTCTCTCTCCTTTCTCTCTCTCTCTCTCCGTCCCTCTCTCTACCCCCCCTCTCTCCCCCTCTCTCTCTCTCTTTCTCTCTCACTCCCCTCCCTCCTCCACTCTCACTCTCACTCCTCACTCACTCTCTCACTCTCTCCCTCATTCTCCCCTCCCTCTTCCCTCCTCTATCACTCTCCCCCCACTCACTCTCCCTCTCTTTGAAACCTTTCATATCCGTATATTCTAATGAATGAAGAACCCTAAACCCGAGAAAATAAACGGTGGTCATGTGATATTGGGTAATGGCAACTTCACTCTCACTCCACTCTCACTCATCACTCTCTCACTCTCTCATTCTCCCCTCTCCCTCTCCCTCTTCCTCCTTCTCCCTCCCCCCACTCCCTCCTCCCTCCCCTCCTTTGCAACCCTTCATATCCGTATGTCATCATGAATGAAGAAACCTCATCCGAGAAAAATACACGGTGGTCATAGTGGTATTTGGTACAATGACAGCATAGGAGTACGTGTGTACCGATCCTACACACCCAGCCGTGAGCAGGAAGGTTTCAATTTGGTCTTACGATTGCTTTTTGAATTATGTAATTATACGAGGTGTGAACTTGTCCTAACAGTGTGTATCTGCAAGCACGTGAGGACA
>NW_023658227.1:17500-24811 GCF_015228065.2 Penaeus monodon
TTTTTTTTTTTTTTTTAGACGAATGATTGGGTTTGTCATATTTTGTAACGTAATTGTTGACTTTGAAAGCACCCTTCAGTCGGTAAAAAAATAGATTATCCGATTTGAAGTTATAACGCATGAATATGCTAACCTGAGTTTTTGATGTTATTGAAGAGGGACTGTTGATTTACCCTTTATATCTTTTTAATTCCATTTGTTAAGAATCCCAGAACTATTGGGGTGTCATTCTGTTTCTCTGTGTTGACCTAGTAGGCTATAGTGTGCAGTATATTATAAAGAATGATTTTTCTCACAGTTCTAGCATTTATTAATATTACATTTTACAATAAGTACAGCCCTATTCCAATGACTTTTGATTCATTCTTATTTTTGCAGGCAAAGTACAGATGATGTCTATGTTTTAAAGCATTGTGCATTGAAATCTTTCTTAGGCTAGTTTTAACAGACAATGAGAATATATAAAATTTCTCTCTTTGTTAAACACACTTTCTGCAACCTCTCGAATATGCAGTCAGTCTGTGTAGAAAGAGGATGAATAATTGTTTAGCCAGATCAGCTGTGTATGTGTCTAATTGTGTGTCTGTGATTGTGTGTGTGTGTGTGTGTGTGTCTAATTGTGTGTGTGTGTCTAATTGTGTGTGTGGGGTGTGTGTGTCTATGTGTGTGTGTGTGTGTGTGGTGTTTTCTAATTGTGTGTGTGTGTGTGTGTCTTATTGTGTGGTGTGTGTGTGTGTGTCTAATTGTGGTGTGTGTGTGTGTGTGTGTCTAATTGTGTGTGGTCTAATTGTGTGTGTGTGGTGTGACTAATTGTTTTGTGTGGTGTCTGATTGTGTGTGTGGGGTGTGTCTGATTGTGTGTGTGTGTGTGTGTCTGTTTATCTATCTATATGTCTGTCTGTCTGTGTATGTCTTTTTAAATCTCTCTTTGTCTGTTTGTGTTTTACTTTTTATGAGCTAATATTGATATGTTTTTTTGGATGATATAAAATATATAGAAAATTTAAAGTACTGTAAGAATCTTGTGGGGTTTGGGTTTTTTCAGTTTTGTAATAGATGTGATCAAGAAATTGATGGTTTTTCTGTAAAAGATGAGCCTGAATTACTGTGGTGTACAGAAAAAACTACTGTAATTGCTATACATGATTTTTTATGTATTTTTTCTTTTTCGTAATCCCTAACATTGTACATAAAGAATGTTTAAAACACATTTTTGCAACCATGCTTTTTCAAGTGTATACTCTGCAAGCAGAATATTAATTTCTTTTTTTTCCTCATTGTGTTGTCATTTTTAAACTTGTACTAAAGAAATCATATTATTGGGACAAATTAATTTTTTGCTATATATTAATATCATCATTTAAAATTTAGTGTTATTGTTGCTAGTATTATTACCATCTTCATAGTTATGATGTATATATTGTTATTATTGTTATTGTATTATATTTGATTAAGTATATTATTTAAAGCATTGTGTCTAGGTTTAAAGAATGTGTTGTATACCAACTTTTGGGCTTTTTCCCACCTAAAGCCACATCTAACCACCTTCCCCCCTCCACAGTATAGCAAAGATGAGATCCTCAGGTTCAGATCGACTGCATGATGCCCGTTGGTACCCCAAAGTCCAATGCAACTTCCCTCGCCAATGTGCTCTTGGCTGCTGATGAAAAGAGGGCACTACAGCCACGGCATGAAAAAGACTGGGTAATTTAGTCTACTTATGTTTTTTGTAGGTAGTTTAAAAGGGTTATTTAGAAAGTAAGAAGATTCTCTCTCTCTCTATCTATCTCTCTCTCTCTCTCTATCTCTCTCTCTCTTATCTCTCTCTTCTCTATCTCTCTCTCTCTCTAAACTCTCTCTCTCTCTATCTCTCTCTCTCTTTTCTATCTCTCTCTCTCTCTCTCTTCCCCTCTCTTTTCTCTCTCTATTTTCTCTCTCTTTCTCTCTCTCTATCTCTCTCTATCTCTCTCTATCTCTCTCTATCTCTCTCTATCTCTTCTATCTCTCTCTCTCTCTCTCTCTCTCTCTCTCTTTTCTCTCTCTTCTCTCTTTTTAGGCGGAGTAGGTAGTTTTCTGAAAGTTCCTGTTTTTGATGATATTTTTAGTTTTTCAGTAGCACTAACAAACTATAAAGTAAATATGAAATCACAACAGTTAAAAACAAAAATATACTATTTTCATATCTGTGTATCTATTTTCATATATATGTAGTTTTTTTTGTGCTTGTTTAGTCTATTAGTCATCATTTTTTGGGGTGAGAGTGAGCTTGCATCTTGCAACACTAGCATGCATAATTAATTTTCTCATGTTGACAGTTTTCCCAAGGGTTGCCAAGTATGGTATTGCACACTGTTTATGAACTGTAATGATGTAGATAAAGCAAAACTGTATTGATAAATAGATAAATGGATGAAGAAGATGTAGAAGAATAATTAGAAGAATTATTTAAAAAAAGAAATATAAATTAATGGAGAGGAGATAATTATTATATATATATATAAAATATATATTTAATATATATATATATATAAATATAAAATATATATATATATATATATATATAAATATTTATATATATTTTTTTTTTAGGAAAAAAAATGTTGAAAAAATTCTCCCATGGCAACAAAGAATTAACATTTGAGTTGATTAGATTTTACACTCTTCTTATATATTTCAAAATCCTGAGGTACATTTTAAAGATAATTCAAGTAGTATTGTTTTAATTTTTTATTTAAGACAGGGTTTTGTTTTTTTGTTTAATTTTTATTATTTATTGTTTTTTTATAATTTTATAATCATAATCATTATGATCAGTAGTACTATAATATTCGTGGATATTTTTATTTTTACAATACTAGTATTATTAGTAGTAGTTCTATTGTTTTGTATAATAATATATTGGACTCTTTTACTGATTTTTTTTTTTATGTATGATCCTCAGTATTCCTTTAATATGGTATTTTTGAAGTAGTTAATAGAGTGAATTAATGTCAATGTTGTTAGAACCCGGGACTTTTTGATTATTATTGTCGTTATTATTTCACATATCATTATGTATTATCTAAGTTTGTATTCAAGATTTTTTTTTATTGCCTATTTTTCTAGCTTTTTTTTTTTTTTTTTTTTTTTTTTTTTTTTTTTTTTTTGTGGTGTGTGTGTGGTGGGTGTGTGTGTGTGTGTGTGTGTGTGTGTGTGTGTGTTTGTGTTTGTGTGTGTGTGTTTGTGTTTTTTGTGTGTGTGTTGTGTTTTTGTGTGTGTTTGTGTGTGTTTTTGTGTGTGTGTTTGTGTGTTTGTGTGGGGTGTGTGGGTTTTGTGTGTGTGTTTGTGTGTGTTTGTGTTATCATTATCCATTCACTATCATTATCCTTTTCCATATCCATAGGAAATGCAATGGCCACAAGAATCTACGCACTCCAGCTAGCCACAGCTAGATATTTAAGGCTTCGAAGTTTGTCAGTATATAAGAAAGAAAAAAAACATACACATCCTAAAAATTTGCATTAGATGTTTTATTAGAAACTATGATTCCATATGCCAGCTGGAAATTAAACAATCCTGAATTTTATGTTGCTTCTAAATTGTTAGATTTTTCCCTTGTAGTTAGTACTGGTTCTGATAGTAGTAACAGTAATGTACTGCTTTTATTTTCATTGTCATGTTTGTGAAATATAAAATCTTGTTTTCTCATTTTAAAATTTCTATCCAAGAATAACTACAAATACAACTACACACACTAAACTTGTCAAAACGGTCATTGCAGAAATGTACGTCAATGATGTGCAGCAGAAGATCTGTGAGGGAGGGCTACGCCAACCATCGAGAAAGAGAGTGTGTAAAACAGCTCTAGTCAAGGAAATAATGGGCTCGGTCCAGTGGTCGGGGATTTTGCATGGAGTTGGCTGTCAAGAAGGCTAAGGAGACTGGCATTGGTTGGGTATGTGCTCGAGGTAAGAAAGGGAGAGAAAATTTAAAGAGGAGAAAAAAGAGAGAGGAAGTTTTTGGTGTTTTTTTGTTGTTGTTGTTGTTACAAGTGATATATGTTGGTTGTATATGTATTCTTTTTCATTGTTATCATGTGACTGTTGCTTTATTTTTTAGGGGGTGGATGAGTGTTATATTTTATTTTGATATTGATAGGTGTTTCTGTTGTATATCTTGATGGTTGCTTATTGATTATGATGCATATAATGAGGGCTGATACATTATTGGAATGATCTTATTGCTAATAGGTACTTTGTGGTTTTGGTTTTTTGCAGTTGTAGAAATAGGATGTATTGATTATGTTAAATGAGTAGTGGGTTTTTTATGCTACAAAAAAAATTGTAGTATAGCATATCTATATTTACTCGTGCTTTATGAATTGACTTTTGGGGTTTTGTAGATATAGGTAATGAATATCATTTTCAGGTTTGGCAATGTGGCTGTTGATCCTTCACAGAGTTACTGCCTATTATCTGATTTTGATAGATGTTACTCTTTTGGGATTAGATTTTAGAATTTTTTTTATCAAGTTATATATTGTTTCACATGTACCCCTACTATTTTCATTTTCAGGGAGCAACCATTATGGTATTGCTGGATGGTACTCCATTGACTGCCCACAAAAACATGGCCTTCTGGTAAGCACTTTTTTTTATTTCTTGGTAATTCATTAAATGTGAAATTGATAGTTCACCATAACTTGAAGGTTTGTTGAAGGGGTTCATAGTGGAAAACCGATTTTAAAGGAATCCCCCTGAAGAGTAGGACAGAATTAAAAATTTGTCTGATAAGTCATAATAAAGGCAGAAAAAAAAGAATTTTGTGAGGCATTCCACAAGGTTTAAGAATAATATCTTTATTATTTATTGTTTAGTTTTATTTTTAGAAGTTTTATATCATGTAAAAAAAAAAAAAATAATGATAAAAAATAAAAATTTATATATATACATATATACATATATAGATATAGATAGATATATAGATATAGATAGAGAATAGATAGAGAGAGATTATAGATATAGATAGATATATACATATAGATAGATATATTATAGATAGATAGAGATACAGAAAGATAGAGATATAGATAGATAGATAGAGATATAGATAGATAGTAGATAATATATGTGATGCAAGAAAACTTTTCTCAAATCTTCAGGGTATGAGCTTCACAAATACATCACCATTGGTTGCTCCAACACGTGCAAAGACAGTAAGTATAGTCTGCTTGTTTTAAACTAATAAATTATAGTGATATTATTATGAAGATTTTGAAGAAACATTCTTTTGTGATTAATATTACTTTTTTCTTCTTCCCCCAAAGATAAATGATAAGGGTGAGACATCTATATAATTTTTTTTCATTGTAGCTTTATACTGAAAACACATTATTTTTTTTTTTAGCAGAGAAAAGCAAGTCTTCTTTGATAATTTGAAGCTAAATAACAGTACTGTAAATAAGCAAAGCTCCTATGATTTAGAATTTCAATAAGTAATGAAATTTAAGAATAGCGTAGAGAATAATGCTTGAATGCCAGTTTAGCTTTTAATAGTGTTATAATGAATTGTCTTGGCCACTTTGATGTTAATTAAATGTTTTTGTTTTTCTTTTTTTTTCAAAATTACATTTACTTTTTTTTCAGTTTAACACAGTAAGCATTTGTTGTGACAATTTAAGAAGAATATAGATTGGTATTTGTATAAAGGAAAATTCTAATTTTATATTAGAACAGAATTAAGGCATATGAAAATCATTTTTATACCCCTAAACTTTTGGTTTGTTTCCTTTTCTCTTCAGTTATTTACTGAAGAGGCCCCTGCTATAACATAATAGTATGTAGATCAATTTATTTTTTGGAACTTTCAAATTCACGTAGATAACAAGTAGGTCTTTCTTCATTTCAATTTCCCAAACTAATTTTTATTCAGTTTTAGTTGTCGTACCACACGTATGGTGTCTTCCCCAGTTTGAGATCAACATCCATGAAAGCTGATAATTTGCAAATGCATCTTTTTCAACTCTTCAATATTGATTAGTAGGCCACAGCTTTTTGTAGAATCCCCCCCCCCCCCTTGTTCCCCTGAGCTTTTGTCTGTAATGGAGGGATTGTACTCCTGTATAAGGCCACCCTTCCTCCCTACCAAGAGAAGTGATTTTACAGTGATTAACCCTTTTCTTATTTTGCATTTAGTGTTTAATTAGATAAGATGAAAATAGTAATAAGAAACATTACAAATATCATGCAGTATTCTATGGTTATTTGTGTCTGGATGGTGGGACCCTTCAGGTGGCAAGACTGAGAGAGAAAACCATGTACACTACACTATATATTGGTGTTTCATTACTAGCATTACCGTTTTTGAACTTTGTCTTTTTTTAGTTTTTTTCACATTGTGCTGTCTCTGTGTAGTTTTTAAAATGAAAGTGTTATGCATTGGATGACAAATTTTCCCTTACTTTGGATGAAAGATTTTAAATAATTTTAGAATAGATCAGTACAGCTTACAACTAACATGATTTTTCCTTTTCCCTCTTTTTTTCTTATCTCAAGGGAGCTCTGGGAACAATCCCAATCCCTTTCTGCTCCAGCAAAAGGAGGAGACAGCTTTGTGTTGGGACATGGCGGGCCTGTGTAGTGGCTGTGGGCAAGGCAAGTAGTTTGAAGTAGAGGAGATAAAGTTACCCCCCCAAGATAGAATACAACTGTTAGGTAATGTGGATTTCAGCAAAATGAAATGTTTATAGAATAAATTTGAGGTTTGATTTTCAGCTTTTTTATGTTGCCTGAAAAATATCAGATTTTAATTTAGGCAATCGGGATGCCGTTGGTCATGCTTTTATATATATTTAGGAAAGGATAATTATATAATAATAACTTAGATGTATTATGTATCTATTGAAGTGATCAAAAAAGGCTTACAAATTAATGACATTTTTTTATATAAAATCCTATTCATTGTCACAACAATAAAAACTGTCACCTTAAAAATTCCCCTTTCCCAAAGATTGAAGTTGAACGAGTAAGGAGAAACCCCATACCAGAGGGCTGGGCACTGGACAAAGAAGGCCAACCCACAACCAATGCAAAGGAGGCAATGTTTGGAGCTCTCATGCCCCTTGGTGGTCCTGAGATGCATCTGGCTACAAAAGGGGTATGGTTGGGCCATGCTGGTGAGATTTCTGTGGCATTTTGTCAGGTGAGATGTCTTTCTGTGAATTCCCCTTTGTTTCTTATTTTTTTGTACTTTTTTTTTTCTTCCCCTTTTTTTTTTTAAAAACTCTTTTTCCCGTTTTTTGAATTCTTCCCTTTTAAAAATAATAATTCTTTTA
>NW_023658228.1:0-15000 GCF_015228065.2 Penaeus monodon
GGACATCATTAGGAGGGAGGGACAAATTTATTGGATTATGATTGATATTTAGATACAAGGAGGGGTGATCATCTGCGCTCTGGTTAACTAGGGTCACAGAAACTATCGTGATTCCAGGTACAAGTTCAAACACGATTAATATTGCGGGGAGCGGGGTGTTGGAGGGGAGGAGGGTGTATGATGGAGGGGTGGGTTCATCCCTGTGAGCACCTTGTCATCGGTTGGATTATGATAGCCTTATTCAATTAGGAGGGGTGATCACACCAGGTCCGTGTGTTAACCTGGGTCAATTATCATCCACGTACAAGTTTTAACATGATGATATTGCGGCCACGGGGGTGGAGGTATGAGTAGAGGGGTGGGGGTGGAATTCCAGGAATGGGGTGTGGAAGGGGGATGGGATCCTCTAAATGGTACCGGAGGCACTCATCTGTATTTTCAAGAGCAGGGTGTGTGGGAGGGGATCGCTCCAGGTGTGTGTTTAGACACCTTACTAATTGATTCTTGGTTACGGTCATTGTGATTAACGTTAATTATCACTTTCCCTCGGTCATTAACCTGTTGTGATGCTTAAGGCGAGGCGTTCCTGTCCGCTCGCCTGTATTGGGAGGAGGAAGGGACACCCTGTTAGATATCATTAAGAGTCGGTTAATGATTTGCAGTTCCGATCATTAATGACAATCACTTTAATTAGCCTACTTTTCTGCGTATGATACCGTATGGTATTCCTGGTGTGCATGCTACACCGATCATTAACTTATGATAATGATTCCGGTACGACATTAATTACGCTATCACTTCTGGTTTATGGTCATCATGGTTAACATTCATCCGATTGCGGTTTTCCGATTCTCGATTAACCTAAGCTTCCGCCCTGCTTTACTACACTCATGTACACGCGCACGTTTGGGTGAGACGTTTCTGTCCCTTTTGAAATTACTTATATATATATATATAATAATATAATTGTGTATATTATATATATATATAGATATTACTATCATAATGATACAATATATATATATACAAATATATTATATATATAGGTCATCACACTCTTCATCTTCAAGGGCTAACGCCGACGGTCACGGGGGGCGCATGGGCCGAGCATCCACCGCCCTTTGCTCTCATCCACCACATAGAAAGCCCAAGGGATACCTCGAGGTGGCGAGTCGCCCAGACAGGCTCCACGGTCCCCATGTTCTTCTAATTCCTTCCTCTCTATACATGAGGTTCTCGTCTCGAGTCATATGCCAAAGCACATGATTCTCGCCTAAGTCGTCCCACTAGGCCCTCCTCCAACAATGGGAGTGTGTCCCTCCACCAGAGAGACAACACCTGGTGGGCGGGGTTGTTCCAACGGGAGACGAGCTATGTGCCATTAGCCTAAGTTGCGATCCCGGGATTATGCAAGTAACAGGTCCCCATGCTAGTCCTCAACACCACATCCCGGTGTAACCGCCAGTTGGACACCAGCGTGTGACCCTGCCAACTGTACCATCCCCCGAGCATGATCACCGGTGAAGGGGACTTGTTACAGAAAAGGCCCAATGCGAGACCTCCAAGAACTGAATAGCTCCCAGGTTTCACTTCTATGGCAAAACTTGTCACATAGATCAAGGACTTGATAGACCTACGAATAAGTCTTGCGTCCTATCTGCATAGAGTACACGACATCATCCATAATGCCCTCTTAGTTGATCGAGTTCCTGGCTGGCCCTGTTGCCAAAGACGCGATATCCCGTCAAGTACGTGTCCTTCTCCTGGTTTGACAACGAGACCTTCCAGAGATGATAGGTACATACTGCTTAGCCCCAAGCGTATGTAACTTTCTGTGAAGCTCTGTCATTTGCCTCTCAACGTCCCTCGCCGCAAGCATGGATCGTCTCACGAAAGACAAATAAGCCCAAATAAGAGATAAAAAAATTAGAAGGACAATCAGATAACGCGGGTTCCCGCTTCTCGCCCCATCTATAACCGCGTCACCCAAAAGGTCTGAATCTTGTGTCCTTTGGTCGCGGAGACCTTGCTCAAGGGGCATACGGCGCGGCACTCACCTCATTGGCTAAATGCAGCAAAGCCGCTACAAGTGACTCCAGGGACTCAGAAGGGAAATACGCAACAGCATCGGCAACCAGTCAGGTTCTGATACCTTAATATTTACCTAGTGTTGTCCACAACTGACCTGTTCGGCTAGTAGCTCTACCACCAATTTCCAGTCTATACAGGTGGTTGAAAAGTGGTGGTGCAAAGACCACCGCAGCCCTTGGCCTCAACCCCTGAATTAAAGCGGAAGAAGTTCTCTAACATACCCCCACCACAACTATATACAGCCTTTCAGTACCAGTATAGAGGCCTTGCTAATCAGGGCCATAATCTGTGTCGGAATTCCCTGAGCCTCAGGATCTCCCATGCGATTCCCGAATTCCCGAACGTCAAACGCCTTCTTGAGGTCGATGTGGGCTGCAAAAGCACCCAAGACCAAACTCACGACAGCGGCGTTTCCACAATTACTTGAAGCGATGTATACGGGCTATCGTGGACTTTGCCAGGAGTAAATCCAGATTGCTCCGTCCGCTGATGCCTCAGTAGGTGGTTGTGGATCTGTTTCAGAAGAAATGTCGGCGAAAACTTTTTCTGGTATGCGTGCGCAACGTTCAATGCCAGTAGTTTGCTGACAGCTCCCCCACAAGCGATCCCCCTTTCCCCTTCCAGAGAGGGAACTCTGACCACGCCCCTCAGCAAGGTCAGGGGGAAATGTTACCAGACTGGCCATAATGGCAGTTAGGACTGTAAGCAGGCCCCGAGCCATAGGCTCACCCCCAGCCTTTAGCAGTTCAGCAGTTATCACATATGCCTCAGCTTTCCCACTCTTCAGCTTGAATCGCATTCCTAACCTCTATTTAGGGTAGGAGGTTCCTCGCTGATGGGTGGGTCCATATGTATTATATAAAAATATATATTTATTATATATATATATATATATATATATATATATATAAAAACACATAATATATATATGTATGTATATGTGTGTGTGTGTTGTGTGTGTGTGGTGTGTGTGGTGTGTGTGCATGTGTATATATATATATACTATATATAGAAGTCAGAGAGTAGATTTTTTCAGCACTTATTTCATAAGTACAAAGGATCAATGCATACATACGATGGTTCGAAATCTGGAAATGGTGGTGGGATTGCAGCAGTGAGCAAAGGAAGACTGCATACCACTGGCAGTCTTTCTCCAGCAGCCTGATCTTCACTGCAGAGTTACCTGCCATCCTTGCAACGACACATACATCAAAGACAATGACTAGAATCCTTACGAACCTAAAACGAATTCAGATATAAAAAAAAAATAAAATAAATAAATTCATTCTATTGCAACATATTGTGACTCTTGATTGCTTGCCTTGCTTAAACTCATCACATCCAATGGTGAGGGAGGTTCAGATTGCCTTGCACTGATTGTCCAACACGTAAAAAAAGAATAACTCTATGTTTGGGTGCCAGCACATGTTGGTATCAGTGTGAATGATCAGAAGGTCACGAGCTGCCACTCAGCCCTGTTGGATGCTTCCGGTTTCCTCTCCCCACACACCCTATAAACCCACCCAGCAGCAGGATTGTCCCTTCATATCGATAAGCTGGCACGAGGGAACAATGGAGGCATACCTCCTACGAAACAAACTGCCGAGAGAATTAGAGATGACCTTGGCAGTTGGGTGACCATCAATCCCATCCCAACCGAAAGTAAAAGTTGTATTAACAAGACTCATAATCCGGCACACACACAGACTGACCAACACCTGGATGCAATCCCCTTGGCCACCACCTCTGCGAACTTCACAAGTTTTTCACTAGAACACCTCTGGAACCTTCCAAAGGTAGTCGTGGAATAATGAGTAGATATATCAGTAATGGTTTCACCAATAATATCCCAAACATAAGGTAAAAAAGGAGAAATGTCCGCTCATCAATATCCTATAAAGGAAATCTTACCTTATAGTAAATATGAAAGTATAAAATAAAATATCATAATGTAAGTACCTATATACGTGATAAGACCTTGAACTTGTACCACTCAATCGATCTATTATATTTTTAGAATAGTTACTCGTAGAATAATAGTGTTATGAGGTACATGTCAAACTATGATCCTTGTTCTATCACACATGATTGTACAGCCTATGATAGTTGTATGATTTTAGTCACCATAGAATCACAAAGTGTAACGTTCTTCATGCCTATATGAGCGCCCATCCTTAGGGTGAGTGCACTACAAGTTTATTCACTGTTTGTCTCTCCTCACAAATCTCACTCCTAGCAGGGTGTAAGGGAAGATTGTCCTTTTTCCTCAGAGTAACCTGATTAGGTTTTCTGAAGGATGAAAATATTGTAATAAGGAACACTCTAGTAGATCAATTTTTAAATATGTTAAGTTTGGCAGTATGTAAACGTATTTTAAGAAGAAAGTTGGATGGTTTTGATATAAACAGTCTGACGTCCAAGCATCTCTCTAACTACTTTTTAAACACGTTAGTTCCTATTATCCAGATATACTAGTTTAAATTAGTTAGGTCAAATATTATGAGTTATACCTATATATATTAACTATCAAGGTTCCAAAGATCAGTGTGCCCATAAACCCTCACTTGATGACTGGTTGCTTCCTCACTGCCTGAGGCATTTATATGGATGGCACATGTAGATGATCTTATGTCATATGTTATTAAGAAAATGTAGGCTAATAATTAGATACTCAGAAGTAATGTTTTTGTTAAATAAAAGGTATTAGAGGTATAACTAACAGTATTTATCATTCACAGGATAGATAATTATAGACAATCTGATCCAGTAGTCCAATATTGATGGTACTGTTTACCACTAGAACTCTTCTCTATGATGAAGTCCTATATATATATATTTCCAATACATCTAAAAGCACATGTAAAAATGTGATATCCATAAATTTGAAAAAAAGTATTGAGTATTACAGTGAAGCTATCAACATAGTCGTGAGAAATAGTATTTATTTATTCACAGATAGTAGCATATAATAATCAGATACACGTGCCCCCATGTGCTACATGCTCATCGCGCAGTCGCTCCAAGGTAAATCCTTTTGCTATCGGTTCATAGTCCCCATCTCTCTTCCACACCAAACTCACTTAGCCTCATCCAGTGTCTTCTTAATACACCACACCAATCTGCCACTTCCACTTAAAAACATTCCATTTAACTCCTCGTCCCAAATTTGTGACATGCCTCTGATGCGTTATTCCATCAGAACGCGTAGGAGTGAGGGGTCTATTGAGTAAGACTCCTCCCGCTCCCCAAAGCTAAGGGTCCTTGGGGAGCCATCAGACAAGGCTGCTGCCAGAGGCCTCATCAGTAACACTCTCAACTGCCACCAAATCCAACAGGGTCCTCTGTTGCTAAGCAGAATGCCCCTGAAGCTAAAGGCTCAGGTACGCTTCCTTTGCCAGGCAAAGGAATCCTGACCTAATCAAAAACTCCGCTCAGAGTGGGATCTTTGGAGCCGTCAGGAAGGGATCCAGGGGCTCAACGGTGACAGCTCCAGCTGCCAACCAATCCACAGTGCCCATCTGCTGGTAGACAGAATGCCCCGAAGCAAAGGTCAGGTCCGTTTCTTGCCCAGGCAAAGGAATTGCTGAGCCTAACAAAACACCTCTTTTTCCGATTGGGTCTATTGCAGCCAACCAGGAAGGCTGCCAAGGGTGATGCTGCTCACATCGCCTAGAACAGCTTCTCCTCTGCCCCACATCCACAGGGGCCTATGCTGGCTAGACAGAATGCCCGCTGAAGCAAAGGCTCAAGGACTCGTTTTTCTGTTGTGTCCCCAGGCAAACAGAATTCCTGATGCCATACTCATCCCCAAAGGAGACGTGTAAACTAGTTCCACAAGTAAACAACCCTTAAAAGGTACTCCCAGGATCCTGGAAAGGAACAGCTAAAGGTGTGGGCAAACTTGACAAACATCTTACATAAGATAGTAAGTGCTGCGCAGACACTGTGATAACTCTAATCCAATGGACACTGTCAGAGGGATATCTCTGTCCAAAAGGGTTGTCAGGAAGACTGCATACATCTCTGAGTGAGCTTTCATGGTTAAACAACCAGTTAATGTGTAATTGGCCTAACAAGATGAGTTGATGTACCAGTGAAATCGTGTCCGATTTCAGTCTTTCAGCCCCCTTATAATGGGACCTTTGATAGTTGACTTCAATGTAGGAGTAGCGTAATGGGACCATCAGGATATTCCTTCGCAGCAATCCACCTGCAGAAAACACTGCGGTGAGCCTATGAGCATAAGGCTTGACCCTACCTTACACTGTTGCATCCATCTACATTCCTCCACGTAATCTAACATAGATATGGAAAATCTACTTGGGCAGTGGCCACATCCATTTCTAACTCATGGTGGGAGAACTCATGTCAATCGGCTCGGCTCTTCCTTCTGTCCAGGAGACACTCTTTGTGGCAACCCTCGTACGGACAGGGCCACTTGGAGTACCTTGTTCTTAGAGTAGATGCAGTTTTACTGAACAGTGACACTCCCACACATTTCCCAAATTCAAACTGGGACATTCTCCCAATATCATAAGCTCACCTGATTCACAGTTGAACACCTTTCCAAAGACCTTTTGGAGCTGAGGTGAATGGTATTTTGACCAGCCAATGGATTGCTCAATATGGCGACTTGAATATATCAGGTCTAGTGTGGTAAATAATGTTTTAGATCAGCTAAGCATTGTAGTGTGCATCTGTGAGTACATCGCTCAGCAATGATTTCCAGTGGTGTTCAAGATGCTGTTAATCACTTCACATCATGAATTCCACTTGCAGCAGAAGCATCCATTCCTAAAACCAGTGGCAGTACCGTCCCGACTTCCAGTACCATAGCGGTCGTGAAGCCCAACAGCTGTCAGAAAGAAAAGCTGCATTAAGCATTTGAAACTATGCCCCAGCTTTGTAAGCTTGATAAGTTACTAAAAGACCCCGAGCCAAGACCAGGCGCATGCTAAGGGGCTAGAGGACAATCATGGAGACAAGTATGTCTCCTCAATTAACTGAGACCCCTTATCATGGGTATGGGAAAGGTGTGTAAGAATCACTGAAAGAGCACATCACTGCAAATCCACCACCTGCTTTGAAGATAGATGGCCATATCTCACAGACAAAAAAGATGTTGCAAATGAGCTAGCTAAATCCATGGCAGAGATCTCCTCTGGAGCATTTTACAAACCGCTTCGATTCTCCACTCTTCGGCTACAGGAACAACACCCTGTGTCGTTCGTCAGTAGGACTGGCAGCAGAACTTCCATACAACTTGCCATCTTTTGCACAAGGAGATGGACTCTTGCATGCTCTGCATAGGATGTAAATATTCCATACCAAATGATTCTCACTTACCAGAGAGTTCCCAGAAGTTCCTGTTAGACTTATTTCAATATGATCTATAGGAGGGCACGTGCCGCCACATGGAAATAGGCTATCAATCATTCCTGACTCCCTAAACTGCTAAACTGATGCTTCCACACCACGGAAATTACAGACCAATTTATCTCACCATCTGCATCTCGCACAGCTGATCGCGAGAAAATGGCAAACCCTTCAGTTGACATGGCTCTAGAAAAAGAAAACGTGTTGATGCCATATCACATTTTGCTTTAGAAATAATCTGAGATCGACCCCAGTGTAATGCGCTTGTTGAGCCTAGGAAACTGCATGACTAAGAATTCTCCCTTTCAGGCCTTCTACGCAGCGCACTATTTCACTGATTGCGTCTTCTTTGGCCTTGAAAAGGCTTACTATACTACTTTGGAAGCATGGCATAACCGTGTGGATGAAGCCTCGTATGATATTGGCTTTAAAGAGGGCATTATCTACAACATTCACATCTACAAAAGCTTAGATTTCTGTTGTGTGGTGTGTCCTCTAACTCCTGTCCACAGCATCAGCTGAAGGGGTCCCACAAGGCGAGTTTCCTTAAGTGTGACAGCCTGTTTATTGCACAGATTGCTATACATATGCACATCATAAAGGTTTGTTCTCCAATTGCCTGTCTATATGGTAATCCGTATGTGGATGACTTACCCTGGTACTGCTGCCCCAGGAGGAGCTTCTTCTCACAGATTGCAGGACACACTCAGACTGCAATGAAAATTGCCAAGGTTGTTACACAGAAGTGGTGCCAAACATAATCGATAGGGTGAGTTCCAAATTTCTGCCTCTCTATGTCTGGTATGCAAAGCACCATCGGCTGGTAATACGTTTCCGACGTAAAAGCGTAAAGTTCCATCCTTCCAACCTCTACTTTAGGAGCAAAAACCCACAATTTTCAGAATGAAGTACTTGGTTTCTAATTTTCGCCGATAAGACTTATATCAACAGTAAAAGTTGAGGTTACAAAAGCCACTAGTAATTGTTGCGGGTTACACTTTCACACTACTATTGAGGTGGCACGACCGCACCAATGCTTCTGTAAGATTTACTCGGTGCAGCGCTTAGTGCGTTTCATCAGTACAGTTTTAGCTATCACATGTGATGTGAGCTTATTTTCCATGACTGCAACTCCCAGTGTTCTCTCCCGTCTCTGTTGTGGGCTCTGTTTTCTAGTAATTAAAAGCTGCACTCACGACATCTGCACTTGGGGGCTGTTGCAAGGTGTGTGTTCACACTAGTAGAGTTCCCCCTGTATGCTGAGATGGAAGTCAGACCTCCTCTTGTTCTCATTAACCGTGTGACTATACATTCTGCAACATGAGACTACAAAGGATTCCATTTGATCTCGCTTACATCCAGATTGGTGTTTCACCCCCCTTGAGATAGCCGATCCTATGGTAGGAGAATTGTGAGTGAAGTGTTAGTGGATGAATCTGATAATTTTAGTCTCTCTCCTACGAGAGTGCTCTTGCCTGTGTTTTCTGTGAACAAGTAATCCGTGTGGCGTATTTCGCCCCTTGGACTAATCAAGGTCCGCATGCTAGGAATCTCAAATGGTCGGATTGGGAAAGGGCCGAGAGCATTCCGAAGCAGGACCGTTTGCAGATAGAAGAGTAACTTTTTTTCGAGACGACATAGTTTGGCTTAGTTACCAAATGGCCGAGTCAGACATGCTGAATACATACATCAATGACGTGTCGACCCAATCTCTAAAATCGGGTCCTGTGGTATTTTGCAGCAGTGAAGTGAGCAAAAGGAAGTCTGCATCTGGCCCACGTCCTTTTCTCCTAGCGCCTCGATCTTCACCTGCAGAGTGACATGCCATCCTTCTGCGCGGTAAGATGATAGAAATCTTCGAACCATTCTATTGTAACATATTGTGATCCTCTTCGACTTGCTCCTGCCTTGCTTCAACTCTTATCCCAACGAATCCAGATGGTGAGAGGGTGTAAGCGTCATTTCAGTGGATTGCCTGGCTACTCGATGTCAACACCGTAAAATAAACAGGAGTCAATAACTCTATGTTGGGTGCCAGCACATGTTGTGTAGTCAGGAGATGATGGGAGTAAAGCCATCAGAAGGTCAATGCAGCTGCCACTAGCAGACCCTCGTGTGACTGAGGCATTGCTCGCGAGTTCATATTTTCCTTACCATGCCCACACTAACCTATAAGAAACCCAGTCACAGGAATAGTATTTGTCTTCTCATACTATAGAGTAGTGGATCGTCAAATACAATGGTACTGCATTACTATCTACTAGATAAACTCATAAACTGTCAGAGATGCCATTAAAGAGATGACCTTTGGCAGATTTGGTGTTGACCAGCATTCACATCCTCACAACCCGAAAAAGTAATAAAGTTTGTCAATTTATAACAAGACTAATAATCTGGATGCCACAAGACTGAACTTATTATGGTAACCAATGAGGTTTAAAAGTGAATAAGCACCTTATTGTGAACAGGGATGTACTACATAGAACCCATTACTAGGTTCAGTACATTGTATAGAAAGATGTGTACAAACAATTTTCTACATAAGACAAAAGACTAAATGTAACTTGTCTCACACCTAGTAACACTGAAAAATGTTATTGGGGGTAGAATTATTTATGGCATAGTGAGAGGTCTTATATATTATTTCCTTATAGGCGAGGCTTAATTACTATTTTCAATAACAAAATCATTATAGAACTATGCATAAAAACAAACTATTTTATGCCAAATAACATATTAATATCTTAGAGTGACATATATTTATGCTTTTCCTGATTTATTTATATATTAATTTTATTATATATATTTGTAAGTTTAATTTATTTGCGTAATATTCAGTACTATTTAAAAGTTTATTAAAATATGTTAATATTTATCTATCTAATTAAAAGTACATTTTCACTTCCTACTCCTTGATTCTGGGTAATTAGGGGTACCTCAAAATCTTTCCGTAAACGTCCTGATCCCTTCTGGCTGTTATTCAAGTGCCATAAACCATAATCACAACACTCGAAGGTGTTTCCTCGAACCTAATATACAAATGAAGTGATAAATTAAAATATAAAAGATGTGGGACTAATATACAACCAGCAACTATAATGATGTATATTATAACCAATCTTAGTATATAGTACCAAATATAGTAAGGCATCTCAATTACACTCATGTTTAAGTCCTTAGCTTTACTATGTTCTGTTTCACGGATAAGGTAGGTGCAGGTCGCCTGGAGCAGGCGTGGTGGCCAGTAGGTGTTGGCTTAAGGGCTATGTGACCGTGTGATTTAATATCCCTCGTCACCCCCCTACAGGATGCCGACCTAGGTCTTTTGGAAGATAACGAAAACGTGAAGAAAGGCCGTCCCGGCCGTCCTAAGAGGAAGGAAAGCCGACCCCCACAGTCCGAACATAAGTGCGAAGAACCACAGAGAATAGATAGGCGATTTCTAGATAACAGTCAATCACAAAGTCCCTTACTTACCCAAGTCAAGCCCAAAGAATCTCCATCCGCATTGAGGTAATGAACTACATTTGAACTCCTGTTTAGACTGTCTGATAGGTCACAGCATATATTAGCAACAGCTTTGTGAAGAACGAGTGAAGATAGCCATAAGAAGGCATGTCACTCTGGTCCAGCCTAATAGAACTGCAATGATCCAAAGACTGTTGCAGTCCTAAAGGAAGGAAGCCGAGAAAGGGCCAACCCGGACCATCATACCTCTAACAGGAACCTCACTACTCAGGACGTATACATTCGTCTCGTCCTCCGTCCGTTCGTTTGTTCAACCCAGAGTGGCCATGTCTCTCGTCTCTCAGGCAGGTCGTGCAATCGCGAGTGTGTCTTTAGTATTCAGTGTGTTATTGATGCCTAGGGGTAGTGTGCTAGGATAGTCCGGCTGACCTTTGCCCGGGCAAGGTGCTCATGTGTTCAAAGAAAAAGTGCTGTACTGAGATAACAATTGTAGTCGTGAGATAGCGCCATTGATACCAAATATGTTCAAGATGTTGTTTATAGACTCTCCGAAGACCCAATTTCAAGTCCAGAATTGGACAATGTCTACATGATGTAAACTAATCATCTAGTAACATCATGGCACGGCGATCTAAGCATTTGCAGTGGGACTCACTCTAATTGGCTTCTCCATGTCAATAGATGCAATCAATAGAGTTCATTATACATTAGAATTGTCTGCATCTCAGAGAGTACATTAACTAATGGAATCCATGATTTTTCAATTTTACTTCGCTCGTGGTTAATTACATGTATCTTTCCATCTTGACCACATGCTCTGAAATTAGGCAAAAGATACATAGAGTAGAGGCTTAGATCACTCACCATTGTCACATGAAGCACTAATACAAATAGTATCACTGCATCGACGATCTCCGGCCAATAGCCCTGATGACTAACCTAGCACTGTGGTGAGACATATGAGTGATAATCTTCTATACCGTCGATAATTTCTCAACCTTAGGCCGGGTGCTAGTAGTCTACTACTTTAATAACATTGTGTATAACATACTGTGTAACAGCCCCACATCTGATATAGTTACCTATTACCAGATTCTGTCGCTTTCCGTCAAAACACTTTGTCTACGATAGTGATCATAGGGGGATAGAACTTTAATTGCTACACCACTCTAATATGCTCCCTGGCTTTGGCGTCTCCTGCGGTGCCGGTATGTGGTCTGGCTGATCACTAGTCCGATCGTGCTGTTGAGGTACATTCCCCTGCGAGTATCGCGCGTCTGCTCTGCTCAAGTCGTCCAGGGAGCTCAACGTAGCATGGTATGTCTAGATAGTGGGCACAGGGGTCTCTAGACATCACCCTTGCAGCACGTGCGTGTGAATTCTGGGTGGAGAGGATTGGCTGGCGTTCGGATGAGGACCGCTCACTTAGTGACTCTTATCGGCACTACAGATAATAACCAACTCATTGGATAGATGGCCCAAGCCGAAATGCCATCGAACCTAATTCACATAGATGTGAAGACAGACATAATGAGTACCAACTCATAGCATGGCTCATTTTAGGTCGTCCGACAATGAATCCCACAAGAAGTGAAAATGTTGTGAAGTCTAAAAAGCCAGACTTGTGATAAATCGTTATATGAAAGAGGCAGTCCATCCTTGCGCATACCCAAACACGAGCCTTGGGTACCAGTGAATTGTACACAATAGGCGCTGTTCTTTAACGACGAGATTGGGATCACCACAGGGTATAAATTATGTGCCGAAAAACACATTATTCCGAAGAGCCCAAGAACCCCTGCAACACTGCACTCTAGGGAGGCTGTCAGGGATGCAAAAGCACACATGCCAACAGATAGATATTTGAAATGCACCTATGCCATCCCAACTTCTGCTCCAGAATTAGGCATTCACTACGTGATTATCTTACCCATAGGTATTCAATGTACTATCTAGCCAATATATATATTAATATATTATATATTAAATTTAGTTATATAGCCGACCTGACACTTCGATCCCTCTCTGCCACCAACTACGAAGGCAGGTCTAGGACTAAGTAACGGACGTATGTGTTAATCCTCACAGAGGGCGTGAATCAATACTGTAAACATCTCCAAGAGGCACCGAGCTCACCAACCACGTCACCAGAATACACCATGTAAGGGGATAATACCCATAAGTGGCGATGCAAGTGCTACGAATACATAATACCACTCAAATGACTCATGATCTTTCCTTTAATTTTACACGTTTATTTTAACAACCCGTACACTTTTCTAAAGTGACTCAATTACATGACTGGGTAGAAAACTAGCATGCGTCACAACAGCACACAATTATCAGCTTATAAAACAGGGCTATAACATCAAATGGCAAATATCTCCAGGACTCACAAGGTGCACGAATATATAACACGATGTTCTTCACCGGAGCCGCACCCAATACTGCGCCTCTCGACTTTTCGCTCCGCTCCTCCCCGCTTCACAGCCAGTTTGCTACATGTTTATGACTCCAAGGTCCTTCATGTTTAAACACATGCCACGCGATTCATCCTTTTCATGTTATACAACTAATGTTTCGCACTAAGAGTGACAATTAAAACCCAGTGGAGCCGTAGCTACTATACCCTCCCCTATCAAATGGCAGACGACCCGATCATTGGCTTCTGTACATACTCATATAACACTTAGAATACAAAGCGCTGGGATTATCTTCGCTTTCTCTAGCTGGTGGTTCGCCTCATGGTAGGACGGTATGGGCGTGCAGGTAGATATTGTGCAGTGAGCACCCAGATGGGGCTTACTCTATCTTGCCCCAAAGATACTCATGGCCTATGGTCATCCAATTGATCGTGCTGTCTTGACATCGGGGTACCCTCACCTGATTCCAGATGCTTCTAGTCCCTCATACTCGGTCCATGCAGTCGTGACCACGTCCATCATTCAGCCGCTACTTGGGTGCTAACGTCTATCTTATCCTTTTTCACTAATGGCCCCTAAGGATGTAAGCTTTCCTTGGCCCTAATATGGTTAAATCGACCCTCACATAATGCCAGGTGCGCCAAAGTCCTTCAGAAGTCAGGCTAACATGGTCACCACTCATACCAACCTATACTCCTACGTCTCCTGATACGACTCCTATTCTTGGAACGCTATCCTCACTATCCTTCAATACAACAAGTGACCAGCTTTTACCCCAACTGGCACCACTTCAGGTACCCTATTGTCGAGAAGCTTAGACTCCAACACTTGTAAACTAACCCCTACCCCTGGTCCAACAAGGCTCCTCCAACCGCCTACGCCATCACCACTGCAGGTTATGAACATGGGGCTCCACACGAGCAGCACTCCTACTCCACGAATCACTCTTGACAGTCGACACCGGATTCTAGACTCTAATCCTGGGGCAAGGCGCAGTCGTCAGCCGTAACTACCTCTGCACAGCCAAACCCACTGAGACAAGGCTACGCACATCTTCACCGTGTGCACCCTCAACAACTTCCGTCCAAGGCTCGACACACGACCTCTACTCTGCGTCAGTAGTCAAGGCCAGCAACAGTGCTCGATAACAGATCCGCCACATACACCGGCATCCCGACTGCACCTCTGCTGCTCACGCCATACGAGCTCCACTGTCCCCTTGACGGCACCGCAATGCACACCGCTGACACCACACAGTCTCTAGTGGTGCATCTGGCAAGTTGGCAAGTGGACCAACATAACTCACAACACTCAGAGCCCGCACCTAGAGCGGCTTCTCAGCCCCAGTGGTCACTGTCAGGTACGGCATGCGCTTCACAAAAACCCCAACATCTATATGAGCCCTCCGGCCGCATCGTCTGGTTCTATGGCAGCTTACCCAAGTCGGGCCCGGGAACCGAGGACGGCCTGAGCTATTCCGGCCCCCACTCATTCCTCCAGACAGTATTTCCACCCCTGTACCACTTTTCCTTAGCCCTTAAGGAACATGCACGGCGGATGGTGAACCCATACCTACCACAGTCTCACGACACATCACAAAACACCCACACACACACATACACTCACACACACACACACAACG